>NC_056725.1:580452667-580460167 GCF_019279795.1 Protopterus annectens
AAATAAACAGATGGCCAACCAAGACAGATGACGACACATGTTGCTAACTGGTCATGCAGGCTGCCTAGTAACATGCCGCAACACTGAGGGGTCACAGGAATGTCTAGCAAGTACTGGCTGTGCAGTACCTGTGTCGGCATTCACCTGGACTCTGCAGAAGTGTGGCCCATGGGTTAGGGTAATTAGATGGGAGAGTTGTTCCACAGGAAACATCAGCTAGGGCGCACTACAGGTAGAGTATGTATAACATCAAAGGTCCCCCAAAGGCATGTGTTGCAATGTGTACTGGTGTACCAAGACCAAGTTGGAAACCTATAGACAGTATCATTTAAGATGCATGTGCTGCACAACGAACATCTCACGCCACCTCAGGCCCACCATCCCCATATGTACATAGCTGGTGCCAGTGTACACCTGTATGTATACCATTCATTAGCAGGGACTAGGCCGGTACACATGGTGTTCAGAGTTTGGGACACTGCAAAATGACATACATGGGCAGGCCATAGTTGTCAACCATCTGAAAAAAGGCTGAGGATGGTGAGGGGGTGTCATCCTGAAACACAACAGTGCACTGAAGCAGAGATCCAAAGCTCACTAAAAAATCATGTATCTGCACACAGTCAAGGTCATGAATTGTGGCAGACATTACCCTGACTCCACAGCAATAGTGACAGCACTGTGTGACCTCCAAGGGCTGTGCACATGAGTTGACCTTGCAATCATGCAGAGTTGGGGGACATTTATAGGGCAGAGTGACCAAATACTGGCAAATGCAGATGGCCTATGCTAGTATACCCCTTCCAGGAATAGTGACTGCTGTAGTACACTTAGTTGGTGCAACAAACCATCATGATAAGGGTGTGCACACCTATGCACCCACAAATTGTATGGATCTCAATCAGCATCTGCACAATTAACACATTTGTTTGATACTGCATTTGATTGCACAGGTCATATGTCACATATCAGGTTCATGTAATGTTAACATATGCAGTAATGTGGCCCCATGGCATATCAGGGAAGAGGGTGCCATGTCAATAAGGGTGTGTACACTCCCCATAGCCACAGTAAGGTTTGAAGGTTGTCAGTGTAATTGTATTTTATTGGCCATACATGCACCGCTGATGATGAGATCTGTAAATCAGACATCAGGCATTCACAAATGACATCTGTCCACATATCATCCCAGGTATATGTTGGACAAACACATGAGGGCTGTGAGCAGCAGAGCAAACATAACTGACACACATATACACATTCAGCAATGGTGTGTACACCTGTGAGGTATGGTGCACAGTACATGCCAGTGTGCTGAACAGGTGCACAGCAATACTGTGTACATGGGTGCAGTGTGTTCCAGGAGAAGGGGCATCACCTACTAACACAACCCATGCATCACAGAGATGCATAATGTTGGTAACATGGATTGACTATAGTTGCACTACATGCTGTTGAGTGCCATATGTCATGCATGTTGACAGATGGGTAATAAGAGGTCTGTGTGTAATATCTTTGTGCAACCTCACCTGTAAATTTGTGTGTGTGTGTGTGTGTGTGTGTGTGTGTGTGTGTGTGTGTGTGTGTGTGTGTGTGTGTGTGTGTGTGTACTGTTAAGCAATGACATACAGGTCTTAAAATGCGTTTGTTGTTTTCCCCTCACAGGTGGCGAGGTGGTTCAGGGTCCCTCCTGCAGGCAATCTGATGTTGGTGTCCATACAGACACTGATAATGATGATAGGTGTGTTGAGACACAGGCAGGGTTGTCAGGGGCGGAACCTGTGCCATTGTTTGACATCCCACTCTTATTCACCCCATCCCCGCACAGAGTCACATTGCCTATACATACCCCATCACCAGTGGCCATAGCTGAAGGACAGTTGGTGGTTGGTGGCATGGGACAGGACAGTGTGGTATCTATAGCACATGTGTCTGGACACAGCAGCCATAGCCAGATATCTGGTGGGGTACCACATAGGCAGATGTACTGCAGTGCTCGTTGGAGGGCTGCTGGTCATAATGCCCTTGGCATAGGTGCCACATCTGGTGTCACCAGACACATGTTTCAGGCCATCATGGAGGCACAGGCACATATGGAATGGTATACCAGATAGGGTCTGAAGCTGCAGAGGACTACTCATTCAGCTGTTATTGACAACATCTGTGATCTTGCAGGTGCCTACCATTATTTTGCAGAGGTCATGGATAGACAGTTGGGTGAGATGGTGGGAATCCTCGATCATGGAATGTCTGCACTCGAGCATATGGTGGGAGTAGTGCAATGGCCACGTGGACATAGGCCAGCAACACCAACAGCTGGAGGTTGACTTGGATGTGCCAGAAGTCAAAGCCACTCCCATAGTTGCAGTACCAGCCCCAGCAATGCAGGGGGGTGTTGTCCACACCACAACACAGCAAGCTACATGCACATGGCCCTGACCAGTCCCAAGAGGGACCTGGATCCAGTGGGCATATATCATCATCAGGGGAGAGTACCATATCATGGCTTGTACCTGGTGGTGCTCGTGGAACCCCTAGCAGGCATGGTTCTCATGTCCATGGCCAGAGACGGAGAACTGCACACCCTGCCAGGTACGGTTTCCAGCTGCCCAGCAAACCCCTGTATAGGGCAGCCACATAGTAGAACTGTGTGCATGCATACACACACACATCACTAACACAGCTAGGGCAACCCCATACCTACACACACCACATCACAACAGCCCAATTAATAATCAAACCCCCTCACACACACATGATGTCAAATGTATGGCTCAGCCTAGGTCTCTGGCAAACCAACAATACACCCTGTGCATATGATGATATCTGTGCCACATCCTCTGTCACCCATAACATCGCTGTGGAAACAGACAACAAACTTAGATTTGAACCCCACATACCTCTCACAATAAAAAAAGTTCACAAGAAACTTGGTACATTATATTGAAGCCGCCAATTACTAACCAAGGCAGCTATAATCTCCATAGCCAATTCCCAGCTAATCTCCACCTTACTCTATGCATCCCCATACATACCAACGTTAGACAGACAGACCTACACAAGCTGGATGCTTGTTACAACAAAATTGCTAAATTTGCCACTGGAACCTCCTACCGCAGCCATCATTGTATCTCCCTTAAAGAACTAAACTGGCTACAACTCCCACAACTCCTTCACTTTAATCAACTCACCCTCACTCATAAACGTATTAACCACCCTCATAACAACCCTTCCCTTCAAACCCTTATCCAACCCTATCACTCCACTAGGCCCCTAAGATCAAGCAACAAAAATCAACTCACTGTTATCAAACCCAAAAATTCAGCAGGAGAAGCCATATTTTCATGTACCATATCTAAACTTTGGAACAATCTTCCACCTTCTATAACTACTCTACCTTCCAGCAGCCTTTTCAATACTGCGTTCATATTCCACTTAAATTTGCACCGGCTTTGTCCTTGTTCTAATCCAGACTAATGCCCCCACCCTTACCTCCCCCACACCTAGACTCTTAACCCAACTATACTACCGCCACTACTAACCGCAGTCAGAATTAGCTAGTTGTCTTTACATACTTTAAAATCTTGTCTGACAACTTTGTTACTAATGTTATAAATGACACAAAACTATCTTAACTTAAAACATTTACTGTATTTACTGTTGATAATCAATATCTTGTTATTGTATTAAAGCCAACAACCTATAATGTTGTTTACTATTGCTGCAACTTTGTATCTCTATTTATCATGTACATGATGTGGAGCTTTTCTCCATGGGGCATCTGCTGAAAAAGGACCTGCATCCAGTCAGAATTTCCCAGTAAACAAATGTAAAATAAATAAATAAAAATAAAATTGATGCAGGGACAGGCTACTATAGTTCTGATGCACAGGGTGACTGTACTATGGTGTACCAATGTAATGCTGTGTAACATGTTGTCAGCAGTAAAGTTTAATGCTTACATGTCAGGAAGTGTAGCTGTCCAGCCATGATGCATTATAGCTGTTATTAACACTACTAAGTGATTGTGGTCTCCATAATGTATTCCTTTTGTGTTGTAGGTGTCCATTTGTCAGCAAGATGTTGGTCTGCTGTTGTTTCCTACAAGGGGTGTGGCACTGTGGTGACACCTTGGCTGTGCCATATCATGGTTACAGGTAAACACATGTCACAGGTCTGTATAACAGTTACTGAATGTGCCACATGGCTGATAGGTCTGGGGGGTGTATACAGGTGAGTGCATGGTGGCTGATGTCAGCAGCCCTTCTACAGTGGACAATGGTAAGTGTACTGGGTGGTGCACACCACATGTTTGTGTATAACACACACACAGGCTTTGGTGTTGATGCAATACACAGAGAATAGTGTAAACATTGATGTATGTGCTTCTGCAAGGAACCCGTTTTAGCCTATGTAATTCCATCAAGACAGAATAGGCACAACAACACATTGGGAAATAAGCAGTCTGCTAGCTTAATGTCATTGACAATGGTACTGGCAGGGTATATCCCCTTACCCAATGTAGTGCAATCCTCAACTCGGTAAACATAGGTGTGTTGGTGTGGGTGGCACAGCCCTATCCTTTGGTGGGTGTGAGGTGCTGTAGAACTACAGATAGTGTGATTGACAATTACTTAACCTATTAACATGAACTGTACAGTATTACAGCCAGCTAAGCGGGGGGGGGGTACACTCAACAATAACTGCAATGATGGTGGCTGTGTCCACAAGAGTCATACCCAGCTATATATGTCAACCCCAGTATCACTGTACACCTATACAGTGGGGAAGAGGGCATTTAAACATCTACCACTAATTGTGATGGAATGTATTTCCACAGGATGATACTTGTAAAATGTTAGCATTTGCCAGGCAGTTTTCATACAGATGACCTCCTGGGACAAGTATATTCTGCAAACGGAAGTATATTCCTTCACATACACACACACACTGTTACTTGGCAACAGTGGGACTAGAAACCCTACCTAGGTATGTAGTGCTACTGATGTGTGTGGCATTAATTGCACACACCACGCAGCTTTTAGGATGAGGTGTGTTCCAGGTTACATGTTACGTGAAGAACATACCCAGGCCCTGTACAGTATGGTAATGTGGGATATACTGGTTGTTTATGGACAATACATAGTGTGACATACTGTCATATACACATTGGCAAACACATAATAGTCATACACACATCTGAGAGACCTGGGCTTATCAGTGTTAATTACCTTGTCAGTGTGTCCATTCTGTTACAGATAAGTTGCACACAACACATGCATAACTGGGCTGGATAGTGTTATCAGTTACCTGTATGGTTGATGGTGACAGTGGTCCCCATACAGTGGAACATGGGACATGTACTAGGGGTACCATGGTGTAACGACAGTATACCCAGCAACCACAGCCACAGGGGATATTGTACACACTGAAACCCATGATAATACTCTGACATACCCACCATCACACATTGACCAGGACAGCATACAACCCCTTGTCTATCCCAAGACTGCTACTACAGGGATATGCATCTAATGCACATGCCACAGGGATAGTAGGGTGATGCATTGCCATGGCTCTCCTAAGGTCAGCAACATCACTATCCCTAATACTGTGTGGTAAGACTTATTGTATTAGGAGAATGTGGCCTCAGAATGCTGTATTCTACAAATATACACACTTGCACACATACACACACTTGCCAGAACTCAGAGGGTATCCCATGCCTATCAACCCATTTGTACAACGGTGTTGTGCTGGTACTGCAAGCCCCAGGGAGCCCATAGGATGAAGAGTGTAACAAGGTACATGTAATCTCCAGCACAGCAGCAGCCATGTCTAACTATGGCAATGGGGGTGCGGTGAGTGTAAAGGGCATCTGGGTATTATCAACTACAGGTCTACAAACACACAGACACTGTTATTCTCAGAAATGTACACATACACATTTGTCAGTACCGGGGTCCATCAGTGCAGGTGTTCATAGGTGTGTACCAAGCTATTGTCCATGGAGAGATGGGAAGTGTAGGGGGTGTGTGTACAGTGGTATCATGCCACCTGCCATGTGCCAGCAGGCCATCTATCAACAGATACCACAGGGGTGATCCTCAGGGTGAGAGTTACATGCAACATCCAATCATCTGGTTGCCTTTTGCAGAGGCCAGTGAGGTAATCCAATTGACATGTATGCAACATGTATTACATAATATGGTCAGTGTCTGTCATGCAGACCTGTACCCAAGCATGTTCTGTGGACTATGGTAGTGTAGTTGAGGTATCCATGGCATGTGGTGCATACAGGGTGTCAATTCCTAGCTGTGGCACTCATAACACAGTTGGGCAGATATGTCAGTGTGTCACTCAAGCATAGATTGCCTGTAAGCAGCCAAGATGGAGTCCCAACATCTGCTCATCGGTACAGAGGACAGACAGACATCAGCTAGCCAACTGGTTATGTAGTAGGATGACTGTGTTGACAAACAGACGTCTGACACTGATAGGTATGTTATTACTACATGACAGCAGCCCTCAATGACATGTCCTATACACACAGTAGTCTAGCAGCCCTCAATGACATGTCCTATACACGCAGTAGCCTACAGTTAATATCCAGATGTCAGGTCAATATCCAGTAGCAAATATTTAATGACACACAGCTCACACACCAAGAACATGATAGTGAGGACTCAGAGTCCATTTTTGCATGCAGGGATGTTTGGTTCCAGTACTACAATCTGCAATTTACTCTTACTTGGGAATGCACTGTCAACAGTAGTAACGTAATGATACACTACAATCCAGAGTGACTGCATATAATCTGGGATACTACCCATGTTTGAAATATATTCAAATGGAAAAGAGTGTTGTATAACCCATATATACCCAGGTGTCCCAGACAGTAGACTAACACCCCTTGCTACTGTAATGACAGCACATAGATGCATGTTATGTACATGGAATTAAATACTACATGATAGAGCAAAATCCCAAAAAGGGAAAGCATCTCTGATCAGTATTAGCAAAAAACTACGGGCACTCATAAAATCGTCTAAGGCCAGCTTCGAGAGAAAAATTGCACAGGACACTAAGGATAATCACAAGGCTTTCTTTAGTTATGTTAGGAACCTGGGTGGGAATTCCCAGATATGCTCAGAATTAGTCCAAAATGACAAAAAATACACCAAACCCACAGACATTGCCAACATCCTAGCTGACAGGTTCAGTGCAAACTTCTCCCCACCAAAAGGGCAAATATCTATCCCAGCAGAGTGCTGCCCCCCTGACATCTCAGATGCTCAGGTAAGAGCCACCCTCTCCAAAGCAAAAAACACAGCATCAATGGGACCAGACAGTGTCCCCGGCTGCGTCCTACATGAACTCCAAGAAGAGCTAAACCCAAACATAAAACTACTGTTCAATCTCAGCCTTACTGCATGATATGTACCCAAAGAGTGGAGTACAGCAACTGTGGTCCCTCTCCACAAAGGTGGTGCCTCAACG
>NC_056725.1:580462667-580577667 GCF_019279795.1 Protopterus annectens
TAAACATGTATATGTGCATATGCCTATATATATCTTTATATATATATATATATATATATATATATATATATATATATATATATAAAATCTATATAAAGATATAGATATATATGTATATATACATATATGTATAACATATGTCCATAACATGTAGTGGAGTCATACCTCAGCACCAATAGTCACAACCTCTTAGTGTAAGGGGATGTCATGTAAGTATTGCAGGTATAAATGTAGACTGTTGCTACTGTAACAGGGGTTGTCTTAACAGAAATGTGTAGGAAGCCACATCTGATATTGACATATACACCATCAATTACTGACAGACATCATAAGATCATCATAGTGCAGTACTACAGAAATCACAGTAATGATCCTGTGGAACACAGCAGAGATATGACCAGGAAATGTGGACAGTCTGACACACTCTGGTCAGTCCAGAGGTATACACAGAACCCTTTAGTGCAAGACGTGTGGACCAACCTGACAAAGTGGATGTTTACACCTATGTAAAAGGGGATATCATGAAAATACTGGAATAGATAAGCTCACACAGTTTATGCATTCACACACTCCTTTCTGTCCTGACACATAATAACTGAAGGAACAGAGGTCACAAGCCCATATACTACCCACTAGTTAGTGACATACATCTGTACAGCATCCCACTGTTTTGTCAGAAATACACAGCAGTTATGGTGGCCTGGCAACAGTACATCTGACAAATATCTGGACATAATATCATAATGGGTAAGTACACTGAGCTGCTAGGCAAGTCACAAAGCACTGTGCAAACTACAGGCAGACTGCCACAACACTGGCTTACATTTCTTATGGGGGAATACACATGTACCTGCAAATATAGCAGGCTCTACAGGCATGTAACAGCATGGAGCAACAGACACCTGGGTGAAAGCACATACCCACAACCAGTCCGAACACAGCCACAGTCACATATGGTAAGTGTGCTTAATATTACACTATATGGACTGTGTGATCAACACCATCCTCATATGTGCCACTCACACACTAACCCTAAATATACTGGGCCAATACACAGTGTATTCCAATGCCTTACTGTGGTATGGGACATGTGTTGGTCTAGTCCTACAAACATGTATGCCGATAGGGTACTATACACTGGAGCAGCATGCAACATCAGATAGAACAGGACCAAGAACAATGACATCTACCACAGTCTGTACACAGGCCAAAGTACATATTCACAATACACACTCTGTCAACACTCACCATAAGTACACAGATCTAACTACTGTACACATTCATAGGTTCATAGGTTCATAGGTTCATACTAGGCTATCTGCCCAAGGGCATTTATAAGCCTAGCCCATAGTTATGTGGCTTTCGCCACCCCTTTAGTTTGAATAAAAACTATGCCTATCATTTTTCTGTGCCTCTGTCAAGCAGTGACACTGAAGTAATCCCTGGGTATATGCGATCTCCCATCCATTGGTCAAGATTCCTCTTGAACAAGGCCAGCGAGGTGCTCTGCCTCACATGTACCGGGATTTTGTTCCACAGCATAGGGAGTCTCTGGGTGATGAATCTGTCCCTCCAGCATGTTCTATTTATAACCGTGTCAAGGTTTAAGTCTCCCCGCCCTTGTGGTTCTGAGGATCTAGTATTTTTGAGGTGAAGCATATTCATCAAATCTGGGTTTGACATGGCCTTATATGTCAGGCACAGGTCACCTCTGAGCAAGCGGTATGAGACTGAATAGAGCTGGAGTTCTTTCAGTCGGGCAGCATAAGACATATTTTGTGACCCTTTATCCTTTTGGTGAGGAACTTTTGGGGCCTTTCAAGCTGCAGCAGGTGTCTGGTCAGATACATTCCGAACGGGGCATTGTACTCAATCATAGGTCTAATGAGTGATGAGTACAGGGGGACGATGACCTCCCTTGATCTAGATGTGAATCCCTTCATGATCAGGTGGGCGATATAGAAGGTTTTCCTAACTACTTTAGCAACATGAGTGTCAAACGAATTGCAACAGAATGTCCAGGTTTTGTCCTCAAATGTAAGCCCTACTATACATAACATGTCTGGCAGTCTGATATCTCACTGGCTTATCAGGTATGATGTCAGTAAATGGTGATGTATTGAACATATGCACCTCTTACTGCATGACATATTTACAAAGGTTGATAGAGTTGTGGCTAGAAGAACAAACACAGGACCAATATTGACATGTTGCTGTGATAAACTCATACATTTACTGGTGTAACAGGGTTTGTTGTGACATATGTCTTCTGAGGGATATGAAGACAGAAACTCACATGGCTGTTACCATGTACTGACTGCAATCCGCAGAGTATGCTACTGCATTTCTAAAGATAGGACATGTGTGAGTAACACAGCACATGTAAGACTTCCAACACTGGCCAGTCTTCAGATAACCCTACAGGTGAGAATTTCCCCAGCCACATAACACTGTCAGGACAGATATCCAATCATATAGACCAGCCTTATCCACACAAACCCTGTTAAACCAACATTACTTCAAATGTAGAAGAGCAAGACTTACATTCTGTCATCATGTCTGATACATCCCCCTCCTGTTTGTTGGCCTGTCTCCACAGTGTATGTTGTAAGAGGTATATCCCACTACCCTCTGTGATGCTGTTTGCCAAACACCGACATGAAGTCCTGCTCACAGTGAAATAAAAGGCCAACACCCACATGATGTTCTTAGTTATAGGAGTATGTTTCCATGAAATTGGGTATGGGAATGATACCACAGCTGTTCTACATGTAATCAGCTAGTGGGAGACTGCAATTCATGCACATGCCATCAGCTGATCATGAGCATCACTTACAAAATGCAAGCTACTGCCTAAGCAAAGCAGGTGTACTTTTCCACATCCACCAGAGAGGGAGTGAAAGAGACATACAAAAAGGAAGGGGGTGTAGGAGAGTAAGAGCTAAGCATATTTTTGTCACACACTTACCAGTACAGGGTTCCAAACCCCTGCCTATGTATTGCTATTACATTTTTATGCAGTTATTGCATGTGCCACATAGCGTACATGGTGGAGAGTTGTCCAAAGGTATCTTTGAAGGTGAGTGACATCAGCAACAGTGACAAAGAAGGGATAAGGTAAGTGTAGTACATGTGCCTGTCCACAAAAGCAGGTGTCAAGGAAGGCACAACAACACTCTCTCTGGGAACACACATTATCACAGTTGGCAGGGTCAGGATTAGAATTCGTAACTAACTAGTTTGCTAAACTACAGTATTATGCAGGTATCACATGCACTACAGACATTATTAGGGTGATATATGGGCAACGGGGATGTCAAGGTGACCGACATCAGAAGGCATGCTACAGTAGGGCAATGGGAGGTGTAGTGAGTGTGAATGGCTCCCAAATCATTGATCTCCACATACACACAGCCACAGATTTGCCAGTACTGACATGCATGGGTTAATTGCTTCAAATGTGTGTAGTAGCTGACTGTGCCAGAAGGCTGTACAAGGCTAGGCTAAGGGTATACCTTGGCATCAGGCCATATGACAATGGTCTGCAGTGTGGCTCAGGGGTGTAGTCCCTGGACTGGCCCACACAGGTGGGTACTGTATTCACCATCCACTCATCTGGGTTACTATTGTGGGTGGCCAGTGCTGTGCAATGCTTGCCATGTATGTGTTCTATATTCCATAACATTGACGGTGTCTGGGTCATGCACATTTCCCACAAGCATGTCCTGTGATATGTGGAAGTGTACCTGGGGTGTCTGGAGCATGTTGTGTGGACAGATTGCTATCATCTGATGTGGCATTCCTGACCTCATGTGGTGAGAACTGGCTATGGAACTGAGTTTGCACCTGCACCTACACTGACAACATGATACAGGCATCCCCTGGTGTTAGTGGCATCTGCCCATACAGGGCATGTGTATAAGGCATGGTATTTCCTTTGTGGGTTACATTTGCTGACTCTACAGTTGTTGCAGTCATCCAGTGGGGAACATAGCAAAGGACAACTGTAAGCTATTATCTGCCTATTGTAGGGATGGAACATGGTGCCATGTCCTCTGTAGTCCACTGCAATCACACCGTGGTTACTATATGTGGGCAATATGCAGGGAACTACCAAAGTAGGGCAATGGAAAGTGTAGTGACTGTGAATGGCTTCAAAAGCATTGATCCCTACACACACACACACACACACACACACACACACACACACACACACACACACACACACACACACACACACAGAGTCTCAATGTTGCCATGATTGGGATTAGAACTCCTACCTAACTAGTACATCACATGATAGCATTACACAGTTATAACATGCACCAAAGAGTTTACAAGGCTAGCCCTTCTCCAAAGGTATATTTCAAGGTGAATGACCTCTGCAGGCTTGCCAAAGTAGGGCACTGGAAAGTGTCATGACTGTGACTGGCCTCAAAAGCATTGATCACTACACACACGCACACACACAAACACACACACACACACACACACACACACACACACACACACACACACACACACACACACACACACACACACACACACACACACACACACACACACACAGAGTCTCACAGTTGCTATGTCTGGGATTAGAACTCCTACCTATCTAGTACATCACACTATAGCATTACACAGTTATAGCATGTGCACAAAGCTTATAGGGCTAGTCCTTCCCCAAAGGTGTATTTCAAGGTGAATGACATCAGCATGCTTGCCAAAGTAGGGCAATGAAAAGTGTAGTGACTGTGACTGGCCTCAAAAGCACTGATCCCTACACACACACACACACACACACACACACACACACACACACACACACACACACACACACACACAGATTCTCACAGTTACTATGTCTGGGATTAGAACTCCTACCTAACTAGGTACATCACATTATAGCATTAGGCAGTTATAGCATGTGCCATGGAGCTTATAGAGCTATCCCTTCTGCAAAGGTGTATCTCAAGGTGAATGACATCAGCAGGTTTGCCAAAGTATGGCAATGGAAAGTGTAGTACATGTGACTGGCCTCAAAAGCATTAATATCTACACACACACACACACACACACACACACACACACACACACACACACACACACACACACACACACACACACACACACACACACACACATGCACACACACACACACACACACACATACACACACACACACACACACACACACACACACACAGAGTCTCACAGTTGCCATGTTTGGGATTAGAACTCCTACATAACTAGCATGTCATACTATAGCATTACACAGTTATAGCAAGCACCATGAAGCTTATAGAGTTAACCATCTTCCAAAGGTGTATTTCAAGGAGAATGACATCAGCATGCTTGCCAAAGTAGAGCAATGGAAAGTGTAGTGACTGTGACTGGCCTCAAAAGTATTGATTACTACACATACACACAGCCGCCATGTGTAGGATTAGAACTCCTACCTAACAAACACATCATACTATAGCATTACACAGTTAGAACAATCACCATGCAGCTTATAGGCTAGCCTTTCTCCAAAGGTGTATTTCAAGGTGAATGACATCAGCAAGCTTCCCACAGTAGGCAACGGAAAGTGTAGCGACTGTGACTGGCCTCAAAAGCATTGGTCCCTACACACACAAACACGCACTCAGTGTCTCACGGTTGCCATGTCTGGGATTAGAACTCTTACCTAACTAATACATCATGCTATAGCATTATGCAGTTATACCACGCACCACAGAGCTTATAGGGTTAGCCCTTCTCCAAAGGTGTATTTCAAAGTGAATGACATCAGCAGGCTTGCCAAAGTAGGGCAATGAGGAGTGCAGTGTGTGTGTGAATGGGCCATAAATGTGTGTGAAGCACACACAACACTCAGTCACACAGAGGTTTACATATGACAGGGCCCTGTATACAACTGGTTGATGAATAATGACTTGTACAGTCATGTTACACAGTAATCACAAGCACCACAGACACTACAGTGCAGAGGGCTACCAGAAGCAAATGTCTACAGTGATAGACATTTGCACATCATGTGGTATTGGCCAATTGGATGTGTGCTGGTTGGGACAGGCTTCATGATGGAAATCTCTTTGTCACTGTCTGTCACTCTCTTCCAAACATCTATGTATGTGTATGTTTGGCCTATTATAGTGTGTTGTCCTTGGATATATGTGTGTATTCCTATCCGATGTGTGTGCAAAGCATGAATGGTGTGCAATGTGAAGTGTGTGCACAGACATCTGCAACTGACAGATATGCATAGTCCACTGTTTTTGCCAGACATGAGCTTCGCTTTTGTAAGTGTGGGAGCATGCCCAGTATGACCTTTCAGTATTTTGTTGTCAGACATAGGCTTCGTTTCTCTAAGTGTGGTAGCATGCCCAGTATGACCTTCTGTATTGAATGTGTGAATCCATTCAAGGTAGGTTGCACTCCAGTGCAGGCATTTGTGTTCTACACCTACAGCTAGCACCTGTTTCTGCAGGATATCTGTAGATCGGTTGACAATATGGGGTTATAATGGGAAAAGGATAGTGGGATACTGTAACTAATTGTTTCTGTGCTGCTTCTGCTACATGGGTTTGGTGTTAGCAAAGATATTCAGACATATGTACTGTTTTACACTGTGATGCTTTATGTCATGAACTACTGACAAGTATACCTATTTGCTTGCAGTAATTTCCTGGGGAACACAAGATGAATGAAGCTGTGTCCAGTATTGTGGTCTGCAGCCTACATATTCTTGCACAATCATGCCATTCCGGAGGGGAAGCTGCAGACACTTGCTGATGGGTCTGTGTAAATGGTTCAGCACCTTGGTACTGTGGTGACTGAGGATCCCATGCTTGTACATCTATCGACGTGACAGAATGGCCATATCCTGCTGTGGCCATACCTCACAGCTGTACAGATTCGCAAAGGTTACCCAGAGGCAGGGCTCATATTTCTGGTCATTACCCCTTCACATTGTGGTTTACAAGCAGGTTTGTAGCCACCCATTCCTGTGTTTACAGGCAGGGATAGTATGTGCACACATCTGAGTTTCAGACTTCACACACTTCATAGTGTTTATGCTTCTACCCCCTTTTATTCTGTCCTCTTCTGAACATTATGCAAACAATATCTGATAAGTATCCCTATAGTTATTACTTCATCCCAGCAATATTTAGGGGTTGGTCCACAGTTCATGCAGTAGGGCATGCTGGACATGCTACTGGGATTTGTCAACATGACCTTGCATTTGTGTTCTGTGGCCTGTGTTATGTCGTTATTTGGGAGTCCATGAGATAACATACATTGGCAGTACAGCTGAGAAACAGGCCTTTGACAGAGGACTATACAGCATTTGGTAGTGATGCAGGCCATCTGTAGCAGGCCAGTGCATTGTGTCACTCCTACAGTCCCAGGCTGCAAGCCACTGTATTCCCCTGGGGTGACAGGGCAGTTGTGCAAGGTGTTAATGTCAATAGTTTCTGTCCTTATTGATCCATTGGTGTGGATGCTGGCAGGGTGCTGCTTACAGCTAGGGACACACCTGCATGGGACACCTCTTCAGCATGCTGCATTCTGTGGCTATTCCCAAACAGAGGTGGGGGTCATGCTGTACTCATTCCCAACAGCAGGGATATGACCTGTGAGGTACCTGTGGCAGATGGTTGGGTGAGCCGAGTGCATGTGTGCTATGGAAGCTACTTGCAGCTGACTCACAGATATACATGGGGCATTCTATTTATGCTGGCTTGTGCAGGGACATCAGTGACTTCTCAGTACTTCATATCTGTGCCTTTTGTGATCTACCAGTGTTTGGCCAGACTACATCAGTATTCCATACTACACAGACAACTAATGTGCTGCTAACATGTATATACAAATCCAAAGGTGTGTGCATTTGACAGTAACATTTTATACACTCTCTGTCTAGGGTACTTCCACCTGTGTACTATTTGTATGTCTGGGCCCACATTCATGCCATGTCCAGCTTTCAGATGGTGACAGATATTACATCCAAACAATTAGTATGGATTACTGCTGGATTGTGTCTTGTTGGGATGCACTGTGTTTGGCACTGCAGTTGTGAGAACTTGGCCCTGTCATCAACAGTACTGGCCATTGGCCACCAGGACCCATCTCTCCATGCCTATATGCTGACCACTTTCACACAATATACAACACACAACAACCTAATGCACAGAGCCCTGCATATTGTACATGGGCAACAATCTATCCTGCTACTTTGTCCAGCTCTGGTAATCTGTGCTCCACTGTTATTATACCCACATGTACATGTTACTACATTTCCACATAGGTTTCTGGGGGGGGGGCACACCTGACAACTGTAAAGATTTGCTATGACTGTACTGGTATTTCAGGTACTCTGTTGGCTTTTATTTCATTCTGTATTCTGACCTATCATGCAGACTAGAGGCATATCAGTGTACTACATTTCTTAGGTTTTATTGACCTACATTTCAGTTTCAGGCATTTTACCCTTCAGAACTAACATCCCACTGCCTGAATTGCTGTAGTCTGTCTGTCTGTGTAGGTCTAGAGGGGGGCTGTTCTCCATAGCCATCAATCAAAGGCCTTTGATACAGCCTTTCTTTGTGTTTGTCTGCACCTGTCCTGCTGGCTGAGACTGTTATTGGGTATGTGAGCATGTTTGTGTCCTATGGGCACACATTTGTCCCACCACAAGTCCTGCAGTGGGTTTTTTCACCTTGTCTAGCACTGCCTACTTTGTTGACACCAGTATTTGTTATGGATTTCATGCTGCCAATATAGGTGTTTACTTTCTGCTGCCATCCCATTCAGCCACTTGATTCCCTTACATGCTCACATCCATTCCATAGATACAGGTAGCAGAACATACTACTACATTCATCAATTGATAGTGAGAGTGACTTACCTTGTGGCTCTGCCAGTATTGAGGATGGTGCTGGAGGGCTGACTATGTTGGATGCACATAGTACACTCCCTATACATGGTTAAGTATAGTTAGTGTCATGCTTGGCATCCCTTTTACTGTATGTGCGAGTCAGAGAGAGGTGTCATTCCCTACCATGTCAGTGTATGTGCTATGCATTGCCTCTTTGCCAAGGCCTGGGCATACTGGGCATGCCTCCTTCTGCCTACAGGGGGTGGCTCAGGTTGTTCCTCCTCAAAGTCAGTCTGTGCCTGTGCAGGCCTTGGCAATGGTGGGGGGCTGTGTGGCCCTGCCCCATGCTGTTCCTGCTGCACCTGTTTCTGCAGGATCATATTGTGTAGCATGGCACATACAATGACAATTTTGGTACATGTAGCTGGTGAGTATTGCAAGGCTCCAATGGTATGTCCAGGCACCGGAACCGTGACTTGAGCATCCCAAACACATGCTCTATTATGAGTCTGGTCTGTGCATATGCCTCATTATGGAGTTCTTGTTCAGGTGTGTGTGCAATTCTGATGGGTGTCATCAGCCACAGCTCAGTGCGTAACCAGCACCCCCCACTAGGTGGCCATATGGGATGTTCCCATTGGCAAATCTCTGGTACAGCTGCGTCATGTGAAAGATGTGGGAGCCATGATAGCTTCCAGGGCTGCCAGCACACACATTCATTATAATGCCTTGGCCATCACACATAACCTGGCAGTTGATGGATGGGAATCCCTTGTGGTTTATGTAGACTCTACCCCACTCACCGGGTGGTGCTTTGATGTGTATGTGCATGCAGTCTATAACACCCACTACCTCTGGGTGTTCTGCTATTTGGTGGAAGAGATGCATATTGCTGGTCAATGCCTCACGGGTGATGAGGAAATATATGTGCTCATCGGCATGTGCTGACATGGCATCCAGGAGCTGGTGGAGTACCCTGGATGCTGATGCCTGTGATATCCCCATGATAGCCCCAGTTGGCCTTTGGAAGGTACTTGTGGCTAGTATTCTTAAGCCTACACATACCTTGGTATCCACTAGGATGGGTTCGCCTCTGTTGGTTCTGTGTGTAAGGCGTGGCTGGCACAGCTCAACAATTTGCTGTAGGAGGTTCCTGTCCACCCTATAGCACTCCACTATCTCCAGCTCATGTAGCTCCTGATAGGTTACCCTGGGTCTGTTCACTCTTCTCCTCCTCCTCTCTGTGGGCTGGTCATTAGCATTGTCATCCTCACCACCCTCAGCCTGTTCCACATATTGATTTATGAGAGCAAAAGCAGCCCCTATCATTTTGTTGCTTTTGTTAGGTAAAATTTCCCTATTTGTGTACACCGGTGGTGTAGAGTTTGTGGGAAAAAATAGAGGAAAAGGTGTTTGCATTGTTTATAGTAGTGTGCTTGGCTGGGCTGCTGCCCATGTAATTGCCTTGTTCTGATACATTTCAACTGCCAGCTATGCTAGTTGTCCTTGATTACCTTCCTACTGCTGTTTTCCCTTCCTATTACCTTCCTGTTTAAGCCCTGAGGCACACCGCACAAATGCAGTGCTCAGTTGTGAACGGAGCTGCTATTTCCTGGTTTACTTTTTTTTTTTTGTTTCAAACCTGGTGCATGGCGTGCACACCTGTTTAGGCAATGTAAATACTGCTAGGCAGTTTCAGACACACCTCCTGCCTTAGCTGTGCTAAGCTAACGGCAAATCCAAATCACATTACAGTATGCCTGACACACCCCTCTATAATGTCAGCTAACTCTTAGGCTTGCATCATGGTTTTCCTGCACCTACATGGTTGGGTGCTGGCTAGCAATGAGGGGAAATCTGTGATAAAATATCATTCCCCTCATTTGCATAGAACTGACTGCTAATGCCTAGTTACAAGTTTAACACTGAGACTTCCCCCTTAGCAACCACTATTCAGTGGCCTTGTTGTTTTCCGCCTGCCATTGACTATAATGGCAAACTTGTGATTTTGCCTAAAAAGCTTTTTTCAAGGTTTTATTTTTTTCTCGGGCCAATCTCGTTTGTGCGCCGCTGCCCTACACTTAAACGGCCAAAATTGGCCAAAAAAAATTGAAGTTTTTTTTTTGTTATTTTCAAACTATTTTCAATGCCAATGGCCATATATTTGGCCATTGGCATGCCTTCCACATTATATACACCCTTTATTTGGAGCTGTCATGGCTCCGTTTTGTAGTTTGCAGAACTGTACTCGGTTACTAGCTGAATACATTTCTGCAGGTTACACTAATCCTGCACAATGGCTGCCTGCTTCCTGGATCACTAATTCACCTCATTTGCATGGTTTTCACCTGAAAATGGGGTTCATAGGTTCATAGGTTCATACTAGGCTATCTGCCCTAGGGCATTTATAAGCCTAGCCAGAGTGTGTTTGGCTTTCACCACCCATTTCAAATTAATTTTGCTATGCCCTTTTTCGACGTTATTATACTGTGCCTCTGTCTAACAGTGACACAGAAGTGATACCCGGGGTAAACCTATGATCCCCCATCCACTCATCAAGATTCCTCTTGAAGAGAGTCAATGAGGGACTCTGCCTAACCTGGACTGGGATTTTATCCCAGAGTGAAGGGAGCCTCTGGGTTATGAATCTGTCCCTCCAGCATGTCCTATTTATTTCAGTGCTGAGGTTCAAGTCTCTCGAGCGCATAGCTCGATGGGATTTGGATTTTCTGAGGTGCAGCATGTCCATTAATTCCGGGTTGGACATGGCTTTATACATCAGGCACAGATCGCCTCTGAGCAGGCGGTATGCCACTGAGTAGAGCTGGAGTTTCTTTAACCGGGCAGCATATGGCATCTGTTTGAGCCCTTTGATCCACTTGGTGAGGTATATTTGGGGTCTTTCCAGTTGCTGCAGGTGTCTGGTAAGGTACATCCCAAAAGGGGCATTGTACTCAATTATGGGCCTGATGAGGGATGAGTAAAGAGGCACGATGACCTCCCCTGATCTAGATGTGAATCCCTTCATGATTAGGTGGGCTATATAAAATGTTTTTCTAACCACTTTGGCAACATGGTTGTCAAATGAGAGATTGCTATCAACTTGGGTCCCCAGGTCCCTAATTACTTCTTCTGTACTTAATGGATTACCACCTATGTGGTAATTTGTGGGCACTTTGTTTTTGCCAAAGGGGATGACTATACACTTTTTGGCATTTAGCTTGAGGCCATGGCTCTGGCACCAGTTGTCTGTTTCTATGAGGCCCTTTTGGAGGATGCTTATGTCGGCTGGAGAGTCAATTATAGCACCCAGTTTGCAGTCATCTGCGAACTTGGTCAGCCACAGTCCTTCCGTGTTAGCCAGTACCTCCGAGAAATATATACCAAACAGGAGAGGCCCCAGGACTGAGCCTTGTGAGATGCCACTTGTAACTGGTTTGGAGTCTGACATGGCTCCAGCAATTATAACCATTTGGGTTCTGTCCTTGAGCCAGTTTGCAACTCATCTAGTGACATAGGGGTTTATATTTAAGCTGGTGAGCTTATCTATAATTCCCGAGTGGGGTATTGTAGCAAAAGCTTTTGTGAGGTCCAGGTAGGCTGTGTGGATCACCTTCCCCTCGTCAATGGCCTTGGTGACTGTTTCAAAGAAATTGACCAGGTTTAAGAGGCAGGATCTGCCCTTAACAAAGCCAAACTGGGTAGGATCCAGTGTCTGTAGGTCCCCAATATCTTTTTTCATGAGGTCCATGATGATTCTTTCCATAGCTTTGCAGACCAAGCTAGTCAGGCTTATGGGGCGATAGTTTCCAGGATCCGTTGAGGCACCACCTTTGTGGAGAGGGACCACTGTTGCTGTACACCACTCTTTGGGTATATATCCTGTGGTAAGGCTGAGATTGAACAGTAGTTTTATGTTTGGGTTTAGCTCTTCTTGGAGTTCATGTAGGATGCAGCCCGGGACACCATCTGGTCCCATTGATGCTGTGTTTTTTGCTTTGGAGAGGGTGGCTCTTACCTGAGCATCTGAGATGTCAGGGGGGCAGCACTCTGCTGGGATAGATATTTGCCCTTTTGGTGGGGGGGGAGAAGTTTGCGCTGAACCTGTCAGCTAGGATGTTGGCAATGTCTGTGGGTTCGGTGTATTTTTTGTCATTTTGGACCAGTTCTGAGCATATCTGGGAATTCCCACCCAGGTTCCTAACATAACTAAAGAAAGCCTTGTGATTATCCTTAGTGTCCTGTGCAATTTTTCTCTTGAAGCTGGCCTTAGACGATTTTATGAGTGCCCGTAGATTTTTGCTAACACTGATCAGAGATGCCTTCCCTTTTTGGGATTTTGCTCTATCATGTAGTAGCTTCCTCCTTCTATTGTATAGTTTGTTTATGGCTGGGGTCCACCAGACAGGACGTCTGCCTTTGGAGGATTGGGTCTTGGTTTTATTTGGGATTGCATGATCCATGCATTCCTGAAGGTGTTCATAGAATGCGTTTATAAAGGATTCTGCGGTCTGGGCCATATTTTCCACAGGCCCGGGGGCTTTGAAGGATTCCACCTCAGTTTTGAGGAGTGTGAAATTTGCTTTAGAGAAGTTTTTCACTGTGGTTTTCTGGGCAGAGGGTGGGGTCGGGATATGAATATCCAGTGAGATTAGTTTATGGTCTGATCTTACCAGTGAAGGATACACTTCTGGTCTGGAGCATAGAGTCCCCATGTTGGTGATGATCAGGTCCAGTATGTTTTCCCCTCTTGTGGGAGTGGTAACAAGTTGTTCCATAGCATTTAAGTTTATAAATTCTAGGAACCTTTGAGCTAGGGTGTTGGAGCTAGAGTAATGCTCCCAGTCTATGTTTGGGTAGTTGAAGTCGCCCAATATAATGGTGTTTGGAGAGACCTTCATATTTTCCAGTGTTCTCAGGAAGGCTGAGTGGGGTTCCTGGGTTTGGGAGGGTGGTCTGTAGCAGGCTATAAACTGGAAGGCAGTTTTACCCACTGTTAGTTGCACATGGATAGTCTCTGATGCTTCGTGCTGTGCCACCAACCTGGTGGTGTGGGTATCTTTGACAAATATTGATACTCCCCCTCCTTTTCTGGTTCGGTCCAAGTTTAGGGGCCGAAAAGCATGGTATGAGGTATAACCTGGTAGTGCTGGGGTGCTCTCAGGAGCCTTGAACCAGGTTTCTGTTACTGCACAGATATCGATGTTCTCCATGCTAAGGAGAGTTTCGAGTGCATGCATCTTGAGGTTTAGACTTCTGGCGTTGAGTAGCATTACTCTTAGTTTCTTACCCCTTGTGATACCTATGGAGGTGGGTTTGTCTTTTGAGCCTTGCCTAAAAAAGGCACTATGGGGGTAGCAAGAGCCTTTGCCAATATCCAAAAGCCCAGGGGTGACAGGTGCAAGCCGTCCTTAGGGAAGCATCTTTGGCCTGTCGAGCATTTCATCCCAGGCTGACAGGCATTGGATCCCCTTTGAATGACACCAATACTTAAGCCAATTGTTGAAATTGATCATCTTGTCTTCATATTGTGGCATCATTCTTGGTAAGGGTAAGATGCTACTCAAGGTCAGGGTCATACCGGCCTGGGCCACATGCTCAGAGAGCTCCTCTATGTCTCTTTTCATGTAGTCCAGGGAGATACGTCTCAGGTCATTCACACCAGCATGGACAATGACTGAGTCATATTTGTACTTGCCTTGGAGTGTCCTGAGTGCTTGTGTTATGTGGCGGATCCTAGCGCCCGACAGGCAGCTCACCATGACCTTCTCCTTGTTCAGCCTGGTGAGCGGGATGTCAGTGTGCCTGACGATAGAGTCACCTATTACAAGTATATCAGGTGTGTTGTTTAGCCTTAAGGGCTGTGACTGTTCGGCACAGTGGCTTTGTGAGCTATGTGTTGCACGTGTTTTGTTTTGGGGTAGCGGTTGCTTGGGTGTCTGCTTTGGAGGTCTCTGCTGCTTAGGCAGATTTTTATTTAGAGCCTCCGAGTATGTTTTTGTGTGTTTATGTGTTTGGTTTGCTGTCGTGGTAGGTCTATGTGAGACTGGAATTGTAGTGAGCGTGGTTTCCTTCTCCTCCTGACAGGTTTCGCCAGTACTGAGTTGAGAGAGCTTAGCCTCCAGTTTGGCTATATGGTTGCATCTCTCACATGTGTTGGAATTTGTTGGGAGGAGGAGAGGGTTGTCTGTGTACATGAGACAGTTGTAACATTGCCTCAAGATTCCCAGATTCACCGGCTGGACTGGAGAGGAGATTGACAACTGACCTTTGGGCATGCTAGAATAGTATTGGGAATTCCTTTATAAATGAAAAAAAATGGCCAATGGGAAACAAGGTACTCAAGGGGAGTTTGTGAGGGTGTAGTGCTTTTAAATTTTTAGTGCTGACTTCTATAATTGCTTTAGTGAGCAAGAGCCAGGTAACTTAAATGCAATGTGTTACAGGTAACTTAAATGCAAAAATGACAAATGGTAACTTTCTTTCAAGTGAAACAAGGAAATAAGTACAGTAAGCAATTCAGATGTCACTAGGGATCCACAGAAGCACTGAAAAGCCACATTTTAGGTGGAATTAGCATTTCAGGGAAATAACAAGCAAACAAGCATATAAACAAAGCTAGATTCAGCAGGCCTGGATCTAATCTATGCTACAGCAAACAAGGTGTACCAATTCCAGTAAGAAACAGTTCAAATATGCAGGCACTATATGCCTTTAACCAGAAATTCCCAGCTCAGAAGCGCAGAGTCCAGCCTCTCCTCCCACAAGAGTGCAGACCACGAACCTTCTTAATATAAAATAACTGGCCTGAAGCCCAAGTGCTTAAACCAGAACTAATACACTTTTAGAATAACAGACACTGAGCCCTCAATCAGCAGTGCCCAACTTAGAAGGATGTAAGCTACCTGTCCTGCCACCACAGTGCAGGCCACAAACCTTCCTAATGTAAAACAACTGGTTTGAGCACAAGTGCTTAATCCAAAAGACTTAGAATGATAGCTACACTTTAATCAAGTTACTACCAAGCAGTAATAAATACAACTGAATACTTTAAAGAATGCCTGGATTAGTGCTCAAGTTATACAAACAAAGCTAGATTCAGCAGGCCTGGATCTAGTCTATGCTACAGCAAACAAGGTGTACCAATTTAGTAAGAAACAGTTCAAATATGCAGGCACTATAAGCCTCTAACCAGAAATTCCCAGCTCAGAAGGGAAAAGTCCAGCCTCTCCTCCCACAAGAGTGCAGATCACGAACCTTCTTAATGTAAAATAACTGGCCTGAAGCCCAAGTGCTTAAACCAGAACTAATACACTTTTAGAATAACAGACACTGAGTCCTCAATCAGCAGTTCCCAACTTAGAAAGATGTAAGCTACCTGTCCTGCCACCACAGTGCAGGCCACAAACCTTCCTAATGTAAAACAACTGGTCTGAGCCCAAGTGCTTAATCCAAAAGACTTTGAATGATAGCTACACTTTAATCAAGTTACTACCAAGCAGTAATAAATACAATTGAATACTTTAAAGAATGCCTGGATTAGTGCTCAAGTTATACAAACAAAACTAGATTCAGCAGGCCTGGATCTAGTCTATGCTACAGCAAACAAGGTGTACCAATTTAGTAAGAAGCAGTACAAATATGCAGGCACTATAAACCTTTAACCAGAAATTCCCAGCTCAGAAGGGCAGAGTCCAGCCTCTCCTCCCACAAGAGTGCAGACCACGAACCCTCTTAATGTAAAATAACTGGCCTGAAGCCCAAGTGCTTAAACCAGAATTAATACACTTTTAGAATAACAAACACTGAGCCATCAATCAGCAGTTCCCAACTTAGAAGGATGTAAGCTACCTGTCCTGCCACTACAGTGCAGAGCACAAACCTTCGTAATGTAAAACAACTGGCCTGAAGCCCAAGTGCTTAAACTAAAAGGCTTAGAGTGAGTTACACCAAGCAGTAATAAATACAATTGAGTACTTTTAAGATGACGCAAAAGCAAAATAAAGTAGGAAGAAACACAAATACAGTAAAAGCAGATACATTTTTTTTTTTTTTTTTTTGAGTGAGCAAATGAGATGGGCCCAGGAGGAGTATCCAAGTGCAAATTTACAAGAGGGGCGGGCAGTTTCAAAGCCACCAAGATTAACACCAAGACAAAAACAGGGTGGGTGGGTGAGGACCTACTGAAAAAAAGTCAACTTCTAGCTAGATACTGCTCAATGCAACACAAACAAATTACTTTAAAAAGTGCAGATAAAAGTTACTTAGCTACACTTATGCGTTCAGGTTGATATCATGCAGGTCTTAACCAGCCAAAGCTCACAGTTTAAACAGAAGATAATTCACTGTACCACTTGTATAAGACAGAAACTGAATAACAATGAAGGAAACTACTACCCCACCTATCACTGGCTATGCAGGTTTTTAACAAGCCTTAACTGAAAATACCACATGCACTACTGAAAAAACAGTCAACTTCTAGCTAGATATTGCTCAATGCAACACAAACAAATTACTTTAAAAAGTGCAGATAAAAGTTACTTAGCTACACTTATGCGTTCAGGTTGATATCATGCAGGTCTTAACTGGCCAAAGCTCACAGTTTAAACAGAAGATAATTCACTGTACCACTTGTATAAGACAGAAACTGAATAACAATGAAGGAAACTACTACCCCACCTATCACTGGCTATGCAGGTTTTTAACAAGCCTTAACTGAAAATACAACATGCACTACTGAAAACTAGTCAACTTCTAGCTAGATTTTGCTCAATGCAACACAAACAAATTACTTTAAAAAGTGCAGATAAAAGTTACTTAGCTACACTTATGCGTTCAGGTTGATATCATGCAGGTCTTAACTGGCCAAAGCTCACAGTTTAAATAGAAGATAATTCACTGTACCACCTGTATAAGACAGAAACTGAATAACAATGAATGAAACTACTACCCCACCTATCACTGGCTATGCAGGTTTTTAACAAGCCTTAACTGAAAATACCACATGCACTACTGAAAAAACAGTCAACTTCTAGCTAGATATTGCTCAATGCAACACAAACAAATTACTTTAAAAAGTGCAGATAAAAGTTACTTAGCTACACTTATGCGTTCAGGTTGATATCATGCAGGTCTTAACCGGCCAAAGCTCACAGTTTAAACAGAAGATAATTCACTGTACCACTTGTATAAGACAGAAACTGAATAACAATGAAGGAAACTACTACCCCCACCTATCACTGGCTATGCAGGTTTTTAACAAGCCTTAACTGAAAATGTCACATGCATTACTGAAAAAACAGTCAACTTCTAGCTAGATATTGCTCAATGCAACACAAACAAATTATTTTAAAAAGTGCATATAAAAGTTACTTAGCTACACTTATGCATTCAGGTTGATATCATGCAGGTCTTAACCGGCCAAAGCTCACAGTAATTAGCATACAGGGGCTATGTCCGTGCAGGAGCACTTGTGCACATCCCAGGAGCTTGTTCCTGGATCTCTTGGCAGCCATATTGCCTCCAGCAGCTCTTGCACTATTCCTGCATGCCGTGTAGAGTTTGCTGAATCTTGGGGCTTGTCTTTTACACAAAACATACTTCTTAATGATCATCCTATAATCCATATAGTACTCACGCCAATGGCTTTCATGTTTGACATTAAAATGCTTTTTGTCAATGTATAGCATTCATTTATTTTCTTTCGTAATGCTCCACATTCACCCACATGAATGTTATAGACTCATTCCTGGGATAATGCTTTTGACTTATGATGAAAAGGCACAGCATAAAACTAAATAATTACACACCAGGCAGGAGGCATAATACACTCAGCAAATCCTGTGTATGCATAGTAGAAACTGCAACGTGTACACTTAGTATAAGTTTCCAAACATTTTAAGGTTTATAGTACTGGTAATTTCAAGATATTTGCAATAAATTCCTTTGAATAGCTTAGCTTTTCGTTATTCTGAAAGTCACAGCTTAGTAATTATTGGAAAGGACTTAAGATAAACAATATTTTTTTCTGGTGAGTTTTTATTTTCTATGTGCAAACCATCAACTCTTTCCAATACTTATTGGTCTTGCTCTGAACCCAACTGGAGGAACGCTCATTCAGGCAGCCTGAAGGCAGTGCCTCATCACTATATTCAAGGAATATTTTCATTCTATCATCCTATGGATCTGGCTTCACAGTCCCTAAACTGGGGTCATCAGCTTGTATAGATGAATATTAATTGTCCATAGGTAAGGGAACTGCCTAGCAACCTTCCCACATCATGCAAGGGTGGTGCCTTTTTACTTAGCGTAATTGCAGTGATGTAGCATGCATGCCAGAACCTGGGATACACAATTCCAGCTCAGTGACATGTACCCACTTCTGGGCATGTGCCACCTTACAATGACAGTATTTTTCACTGCTGTGTTCACTTCAGGGCATGTGCTATCTTTCAATCACACAGCTATTTACTGCTGTGCCCACTTCCAGGCATGTGCCACCTTCCAATCACAGAGCTGTTCACTGCTGTGCCCTCTTCTGGGCATGTCCACCCTCCAATCACAGTACTCTTCACTTCTGTGCCCACTTCTGGGCATGTGCCACTTTCCAGTCACAGTCCTGTTCACTGCTGTAACCACTTTTGAACATGTACCACCTTCCATTCACACTGCTGTTCACTGCTGACCCACGTCTGGGGATGTGTCACCTTAAAATCCCAGTACTGGTCATTGTTGTGCCCACCTCTGGGCATTTGCCTCCATCCAGTAACTCTGCTGTTCACTGCTTTCTACGCTCTTAGTAGACAGTGGTCCATAGAGCTGCTGGAGCAAATACCACTCTCTACTATAGGTCACTGCAGCAGTAGGCCAAGTACACCCACTAAAAGAGGGTAAGGTAGCAGAAAATATTTAATTTCCAACTTATCTCTCTGGTCCTTCCAGCATCCATTATTCTATCCAGACCCACGCTGTTATAGTTATGGGGAAGGTTTTAATCCTGTATGCCTCAGAGCTGTCTGGTACAGGGTAGTTTTAAAGAAGATATAGGTAGGTACATTCTTCAGAAAACATTAGGAAGAGTATAGTTCACAAAATGAATGTGTTGTCTAAAATAAAACAAGGAAAATGTGGTATCTTTTGCAGTATTAAGTGAAAAAAGACACATCAAAGGCAAATATAGCAGAAGATGGGGAAAGACAGCTACACGACACAGAAGGGATGAAAGATGTTTGGGAAAAATCAGAAGAATTGGTTATTATTAAAAGCTGATAGGGACTATTCTGGAGTTACACAAGGCAATACAGACAGTTAGTAAATTCATTATACATTATAAGTGAAAATTCATGGAAGTTCAATGGATAAGCTGGGTTTGGTTTTCAGTTTATTGAAACATATTTATAAATAAATGCACAGATCCTTATGGTGAGGCATAATAGTCTTCCAGCCTAAGGGGGTTAAGACATATGCCTCCCATAAGGAAAAAGCAATAGACCACATGGAGAACTGGTACTTGTCAGCAACACAGCTGCTAGCTGAGAACCCTAACAAAGTAAGGAAAAAAGAACCATATACTGTAGACAAGCTCAGTACAGACTTCAGAGTAATCAATCAATTATAACTTGTTTAGAAATCAAAGCTTCTCTATTAAAAAAATAACATATAGATGAGTGCTTTTGCCCTAAATGAGCTTCATCAGATCTAAATCCAGTTTACATAGCATGCAGTATTTATCTACTTTAACAGCGAGATCATTCTTAATTAACTCAAGCTGGGGTCATAAATGTATGTCCTAGTCGATTCATCCAAGCAGCAGTAGGATAAGTCTCATCTTTAATACCTGTTCTTTATATCTACTTGTACTAGAGCTAATTGGTTATCGCTTCTGTGCTGTTTTCCTATCCTGTGTGGTTAGTGCCTAATTCATACAAACACTTTATTTAAAAACTTAAACCTGGCTATATATAACTATTAGTACATCACTCTGTTTGTGATGTGATAAGTAGATGCTATTTGACAAGCGTAGGTGGGGCAACAAGTACTGAAAAATATGTCTCAACCAACTGAATTAAAATCCTTAAGTATTATACTATAGTAATTATCACTCCAGCTAGTTAGGATAATCTGGCGGAACCTGTGACTGGGAACACCTACCTTGCACCCTTCATGTCAGGAGCATGCCACCCTTTCTTTGACAGGATGAATTCAGCTTTCTAGTCAGATATCAACTATAAGTGTGGTCAGAGAGAAAAGAATGGACTCTATATGTGATAGACCTAAGATAAACTGCAGCATTTTATGACAGTGAAGCAGACAGGGTTAAACTAAAAAGATAACTGACTTCTATTTCAGTTTGTTCCATCTAAATGTTGTCAAAACAGGTGCATTATAAGAAGATGTCAGTAACATGTGTCATAACACCCTTTTGCCAAAGTAGCAATCCTTATAAAACAGCTAAGTGTAGTTCCCACCATGGAAATCAATGAGCATCCAGTAAGTTTGTCTTGTACCAGTGACTGTTGCAAAAAACTTTTGCAGAGATGTCTAGGCAGAGTGGAAAAAAATATTCAATTGTAATGACTGCCTAGTCCTTGGTATTTACTTTATCATTAAGTATAAGCAAGATATTAATCCATCTATAATTGAAACAGGTAGAAATAATTCATAGATTGTTAGTATAGTACAAAGAAATATAAGGTATAATATAAAGATGGGTCTGCTGGCAATAGTTTTACATATTAAAAAAGTGTAGATGTTATAGGTTTCAAACTAACACAAACTGAATGTATGATGAGAGAGATATTACAAATGTATGAACCTTTGTTGAAAAGACATTTAAAATAATGTGAAGCTGAGGCTAAATTATAGGAAGTGGTGAATTTGTTCAGGTCAGGAAGGCAGCATTGCCTCAGGCCACATAAAGTGAGCCCAGGAAGGTTTATTACATAAACTTAGAGCTACAATTATGGAAGGTTGACTATCCTGACATGACATAAAAGTTTGAGTCATGTGATTTCAGTAAAATGCAGTTTGATCATATTAGAATAAATCAGTTAAAACATAAGAAAAAGAAGAAGGCATTTAGGAAATACAAAAAAGTATATGTAATCAAGATGAAAAGAAATTGAATTCCATCAGTAAAGAAATGAAATACAAAATGTATATGAACAAGATGGCTTATGAACAAAATCTTGCAACAGAATTACCAGACAAAAATAAATATTACAAATACATAAATCATATAAAACAAATAACATTTGTACCCCATTAATTGATAATTGTACAGTCTCAGATCTGGTAATAATTGCAAATGCAGTTCATACATATCATTTGATAAATATTTTATATAAATTACTTCTATTAAGGACAAAACCAAGTAAAAATTGATATTATGTAAGAGGATGCTTGTCTTTCGATTTCAACTGACATATTAAGGAGACGCTGAATAAAATTCAGAAGTCTGCATCTATAGTTCCTGACACCATACCTGCTATTGAAATATTTAATGTAAAACCATATCCTGTTCCTATTTTGACAGACATATTTAATAAACTACTGTATCATGGTACAGTAACCAGTTCATGGAAGCAATCAGATATACCCCAAATATATAAAAAAGTTGAAGAGAAAATGTTAAGAAAAACTATAGTCTTATCAGATTAATGTCCATTTTGGTAAATGTTTTTAGAGGTACCCAATTGACTGAGAAATATAAATAGCCCTTTGGGACTTCTAGACATTAAGCAGTATGACTTTATCAGAGGATGCTCTATTCTTACGAATCTAGTAGAGTTTTATAACCATATCAGAGAAATGGCTGGGGTTTGTCAACTGGGGTGATTTATTTTAGATCTTGTTAAGGCTTTTGATACTTTATCTTTTACAGAAGTATACAAAGCCATGTGCAATAACAGTATAAATCCATACATAATTAAATGGATTATGCACTTACTATTAGGATGCTCTTAGGTTGTGGCTATCCATGGGAATCAATCTAAATACTTAGAATTACATCAGGAGAATCCTAGAGCACTGGGTTGGGCCCTGTGTTATTTAACAAAATCTTTTCAGCAATCTCCGAGGATCAAAGTTTCTGTCTAAGCAAATATGTTGACAATAATAAGATAGGGTTTGCTAATAATGATCATCACATAATTGATTCACGTTTGACAAAAAAAAAATCATATTGGGCCAGTAACACTGACAATTGGCTAAGTTTTGGGTGTCATTCTAAGGGGATCCAGTATCTGTCTGCCTGGGATGACATGATTGACAGACCTCAATGCTTTGTCAGAGATGGCCTGCATCTGTCAACCATGGGCTTCCGGATACTGGTCAAGGCTCTTGCCACCACTAGAGTGCCTTTTTTAGGCAGTACTCCAAAGACCAAACTACCACCATAACAGCTACAAACAAATGCAATCTGAGGGTCATGATGCTCAATGCTAGAAGTCTAAATCTCAAAATGCACTCCCTTGAAGCACTCCTTAAAATGGAGAACATCGACATTTGTGCTGCAAGAAAGACCTGGTTCAAGGCCGCAGAAAGCACCCCTGCACTACCAGGCTATAATTCATTCCACACATTTCAGCCCCAGAACTTGGACCGAAGCTCCAAAGGTGGTGGTGTTTCCATATTCATAAAGGATGCACACACCTCCAGACTGGTAGCCCAAAATAACACATCTGAGATACTTCAGGTGCAGCTAACATTGGATAAGACAGCGATTCGGGTCATAGCCTGCTATAGGTCCCCAACCATGTCCCAAGACTCACACTCCACGTTGCTAAGCACCCTGGAGAATATTAGGGCCCCACCTAACACTCTCATACTGGGCAACTTCAACTGCCCCTTCATTAACTGGGAAAACTACTCATGTACCAATATACTTGCCCAACATTTCCTGGAATTCATTAATTCCAATGGCAAATGGCCTGGACCAGCTCATCCTTACCCCCACTAGCGGTAGCAACATCTTTGACCTGGCCATTACTAATTTGGGTAACCATTGCTCAACACCAATAGTCAACTTCTCCCTGGTTAGATCTGACCACAAACTAATCACCTTGGAAATCCACATCCCTCCCACCCCCACCCCCCAAAGGTAACCACCATAAAAAACTTCTCCAAAGCTAACATTGGGCTTTGAAAAACAGAGGTGGCTAACTTCATGGCACCCATGCAAATGGAGAATAATTGCATGACCGCCAAATCATACACCAATGCACTGTACAAACGCGTACACAAATGCATGGATCTTGCCATACCCAATAGAACCAACACGCTCTTCTCTAAAAAAAGGAAGCCGATCTGGTGGCCCCCTTCCATAAACAAATTCTACAACAAAAGGAGGAAACTGATGTAGAATAAGGTGAAGTCCCAAGACTGGAAAAACTCTCTTATCAGCCTCAACAAAAAGTTGAGATCCCTCATCAAATCCTCTAAAGCTAGCTATGAAAGCAGAATTGCAGCAGATAGTAAAGACAATCACAAGGACTTCTATAGTTATGTAAAGAATCTTCACGGCAATACCCAGATTTGCTCTGAGCTACTACCCAATGGTACCTCCTATACTGAGCCAACAGATATTGCCAATATACTGGCCAACAGATTCAGTGCCAACTTTACCCCTCCCCCCCAAACAACCAGTCACAATACCACTAGATTGCCAGGCACCCTGTACTACTGCTGCACAGGTTAAAACAGCACTGTCCAAGGCCAAGAATACAGCTTCTATGGGACCTGACAGTATCCATAGCTGTGTTCTACATGAACTACAGAGTGAACTGGCACCTCACCTGTGTGCCCTGTTCAAGCACAGCCTCACCTCAAGCTTTGTCCCTACTGAATGGCACACTGCTACAGTCTTCCCTCTCCACAAACGAGGAGTGACTACAGACCCTGGGAACTATCGCCCCATTAGCTTGACGAGTCTGATATGCAAAGCTATGGAACGCATCATCATGGGCTTAATAAACAAGGATATAGGGAATCTCCAAACTCTGGATTCCACACAGTTTGGTTTTGTGTAGGGTAGATCATGCCTGCTCAACTTGGTCAACTTCTTTGAGTCAGTCACCAGAGCTGTGGATGAAGGCAAGGTGGTTCATACAGCTTACCTTGATTTGGCGAAGGCCTTTGATACCATTCCCCACTCAGAAATCGTAGAAAAACTCACTAAGCTAGGCATCAACCCCCATATCACTAGGTGGGTTGCAAACTGGCTCACAGGTAGAACCCACAGTGTGAAAGTAGCTGACTCCAAGTCAGACTGCCAACCAGTCACGAGTGAAGTCCCACGGGGTTCGGTCCTGGCTCCTCTTCTGTTTGGTATCTACTTCTCTGAAGTCCAGACCAACACAAAGGGACTCTGGCTGACAAAATTCACAAACAATTGCAAGTTGGGAGCTATTATTATGCCCTCAAGTGATGTTGACATCCTACAGAAAGGCCTCACTGAGACCAACGACTGGTGTCAGAATCATGGCTCTTAGCTCACTGCCAAAAATGGTGTCATCAACCTCTTTGGGAAAAACCCGGCTCCCATGAATTACCACATCGATGGTAGTCCACTGAACACAGAAGGCATTATAAGAAATCTGGGAACACAGGTTGACAGCAACCTCTCTTTTGACCACCGCATTGCCACTGTGGTCAGAAAGTCCTTCTATGTGGCACAACTCATCACTAAGGGTTTTGCATCCAGGAAGAAAGAGGTCATTGTCTCCCTCTACTCTTCCTTCATTAGACCAATCATTGAGTACAATGCCCCATTTGGCATGTACCTCACTAAGCACCTGCAATAACTGGAAAGGCCATAAAAGTACCTCACAAAGAGGATCCTAGGCCTTAAACATTTGTCCTATATGGACAGAATCAAAATACTCCAACTATTCTCTGTCTCATATTACCTACTTAGAGGCAATCTCTGCTTGACTTACAAAGCCATGTCTGACCTAGCTCTGTTAGAAATGCTGCATCTAAAGAAATCCCAATCCTTCCGCACCACACACTCCAGAGACCTCAACCTCATTACCACAATCAACAGAACATGCTGCAGGGACAGGTTTATAACTCAAAGACTACCCATGCTATGGAATAGACTTTACATACATGTCAAGCAGAGCACCTCACTGGCCCTCTTCAAGAGAAATCTTGATGAGTGGATGGGAAATAGAAAATTCACCCAAGGGATCACTCCAGTGGCTTTACTCAACAGAGGCACTGGGAATTAAGGTCGGGTGGCACAATGCCAGTGTAATCCTATGGGCTAGGCTTGTAAAGGCTCCAGGGACATTAGCCTAGTACACCATGAACCTATGAAGTGTAAAAATATGAATTTTAGAACTCCTATATTAAAGCCAATTACTTTATCATAAATGCACTATAGGTAGTGAATCATTATAAGGGTTTAGCTATATGAAACAACTTTTCATTCAGTATATATGCTGACAACATTGCAAGCCTAGCTATGATGCAGATGGGTATTATGGTTAATAATTTAGTAATAAGTAACTTGTTCATTTAACATCATTATTTTATGCTATATAAGACCTACTTTGTAGTATACTATTATTTTTTGTATGTATGTATATATATGTATATATATATATATATATATATATATATATATATATATATATATATATATATATATATATATATGTATATATATCTAAATAGATTTGCTGTCCCAGACCAAGAAGGAGCAGGTGCCTAACTGCAAGTAATCTCTCCTTAGCCTGAACAAGCAAATAGCACTAGTGAAATCCTACAAAGTAAACTTTGAGTCCAAACTGGCCACATCTACAAAAGATTATCATAAGGCCTTCTTCACATATGTCTGCAATCTCAAGGGAAGCACCCACATCTGCTCAGAACTGGTGTTCAAGGACACCACATACACAAATGCTGTAGATATAGCCAACCTGCTGGCAGACAGGTTCAGTGAAAACTTCACCCCTCTGTCCCCCATCAGTAAAACAGGACATCCCCAATATCTGCCCTCCCCTTATCTCTAGGGAGCAAGTCATCACTGCCCTCTCAAAGGCAAAAAATTACAGCTTCCATGGGACCCAATAAAATCCCAGCCTGCATCCTGGATGAGCTCAGGCAGGAACTTGCAGCACCATTAGGTACCCTATTCAATCAAAGCCTGAATTGTCCCAGCTGAGTGGAGGACAGCTAATATCATCCTTTTGCACAAAGGTGGAGCATCCAGCAATCCAGGGAATTATAGATCCATCAATTTAACTAACCTGATCTGGAAGGCCATGAAGCGGATTATCATGGACCTCATTAAGAAGGACATTGGCAGCCTCCAGACACTTGATCCCATACAGTTTGGTTTCATCAAGGGGAGGTCATGCCTACTAAATTTGGTCGACTTCTTTGAGACAGTAACCAAGGCCAGGGAAGAGGGAAAGATGGTGCAAACCACCTGCCTTGACCTGGCCAAAGGATCCAATACTATTCCCCACTCGGGTATAACAGATAAACTCTCTCAACTAGGCATCAATCCATATGTTACCAGATGGGTAGCAAACTGGGTCACTGATAGAACCCACCTAGTCAAAAAAAAAGCCACCTCAAGCAGTAGACCCTTAACAAGTGCTGTACCCCAGGGATTGGTCTTGGGGCCTCTGCTGTTTGGGATATACTTTCCTGAGGTGCAGAACAAAATCAGTGGGATATGGCTGACCAAGTCTGCAGCTGGGTGCAAGCTGGCTGCTGTCATCAAATCTCCTAGTGATGTGGACATCCTCCAAGAAGGTCTCACCCAAACAAATGACTGGTGCCAGAAACATGGCCTCAAACTGAATGCCAAAAAATGCATCATCATCCCCTTTGGGGAGAGTGATAGCCCCACAAATTATCATATTGATAATAAGGTCTTAAGCATGCAATCAGTCATGAGGGACTTGGGCACCCAGGTTGATAGCAAAGTAACTTTTGACCACCATATTGCCTCCATTGTATGGAAAGATTTCTACATGGACCACCTCATTAGTAAGGGTATCTTATCCAGAGACAAGGTGGTCATAACATCCCTGTATTCTTCTCTTATAAGACCCATTATTGAGTACAATGCCCCTTTTGGCATGTACCTCACAAAGCACACACAGCAACTGGAGACACCACAAAGGTTCCTCACCAGGAGAATCCAGGGCTTCAAACATTTACCCTACACAGATAGGTTAAAGGCCCTGTCCCTCTACTCAGTCTCATACAGACTCCTCAGAGATGACCCCTGTGTGGCATACAAAGCAATCTCAGACCCTGCCCTGATGGGACTGTTGCATATCTGCAAATTAAGCTCCACTCGAGCAACCCACATGTGGGACCTCAACCTCGTCTTTGACATAAATAGGACTTGTGGAATAGACTCCCTATCCACGTCAAGCAGATTACCTCATTAACCCTTTTTAAGCGCAACCTGGATAACTGGATGGAGAACAGAAAATACACCCCTGGAATTCTACCTGTGTTACTGCTGGACAGTGGCATAGGGTGCTGACTTGTTGGAACATGGGCTAAATTCTTGGCTAGGCTTGTAAGGGCATCAGGGCCAATAGCCTAATATCTTCTTATGATCCTATGATCCTATGATCAGTCCAAAGGAAATTCACAAAGAAAATTCTATACAAACTGAGTAAGACTTATGTGGAATGGTGCAAATATCTCATTCTATGTTCATTGAATTACTGACATATTAGGGACAAATGCATCTTTGCCTATTATCTGTTTCATGACAAATGTATGCATACCCTATCTGACATTGAAACACTTCAGACTAAACCTAAATTCAGGTTGAATGAGTTAAGATTTTACATCCATAGATTTTTTACACTCCCCTCAATATCTTCCTTTCTTTTTTCTTAGAGTTGCACCATTATGGAATAAACTGTGCATCTCTATAAGGCAATGAGACAATATAGCAAAATTGACGGTCAATTAAGACTGCTGGGAAGGTGAGCTAGCATATTACTGTAGTATATGTAAATAAGTGTTCATAGATGGTGACAGGACCAGAACACTGTACAATAAATTAAGGAATTCATTTATGAATTTATAGTCAGTCAATAGTAGCTGCAATGCAAATCAGTACTGAAACTGATAAGGAAAGTATTAAAAAACAGGATCTACATACTTACTAATTGTACCAAGCAGCAAACAAAATGGATATGAAACTGGCTAATACTGGGAAGAGAGTTCTGCAGAACAAAATCTGCATTCTGGGACTACTGGAAAAATAGAGAAGGTAATGATCCTAAAAGCTTTATTATGTATGGGCTAAAACATTTCAAGGTACTGAAAACAGTCCATTAATAGATACAGCACACATCACTCCAAACTTAAAAAATAATAGATACATATAATGATTTATCTTTAGATATTTTAGTTTTGCAGATTTCCTGCCCTACTCTGCATATAATATGCTAGATTAAAATTCCCCTGCTCTAATCTGCATAACAGTACGTTGCAGTTAATATTCCATGTTCTATTCTGCATATCAATATGGTACAATTAATATTCCCTGCTCTACTCTTCATGACAATATGCTGCAGTTAATATTTCCTGCTCTACTCTGCATAACAATATGCTGCAGTCAGTATTACCTGCCCTACTCTGTGTAACAATATGTTGCAGTTAATATTCATTGCCCTACTCTGCATAGCTACATGCTGCAGTTAATACTGCCTGCTCTACTCTGTCTATCAGTATGGTGAAGTTAATTCTCTCTGCTCTACTCTGTATAACAATATAGTGCAGTTAATATTTCCTGCTCTACTCTGCATAACAATATGCTGCAGTTTATGCTCCCCGCTCTACATTGCATAACAGTATGCTGAAGTTAATGTTACTTGCCGTACTCTACATAACAATATGGTGCAGTTAGTATTCCCTGCTCTACAGTGCATAACAATATGCTGCATTTAATAATCCCTGCTCTACTGTGTGCAACAATATAGCACAGTTAATATTTCCTGCTCTACTCTGCATAACAATTTGCTGCAGTTAATATTCCCTGCCCTACTTTGAACAACAATATGCTACACTTAATACTCCCTGATCTAGTATGTATAACAATATATTGCAGTTAAAATTCCCTACTCTACTCTGCATAATCATTCTGAAGTTAATACTCCGTGCTCTACTATGCTTAACATGGGAGAGCATTACTAACACTTGTTCTGTTACATGCTTTAGTTGAGATGTATGGTCTTATTTATGGATCCTTGCATAATGTCTAGACTAGACGAATTATATCTAGCATTTCCTTTCTCAATATAATTGACAAAAACAACTTGCCTGCATTATGGCTCTTGCAATTTCTGAATGAATGAAATGATAGGTATTCCCCGGGATTCAGTAAGGTTCCGTGCAGGAATAGCTTATTCCTGCACAGAAATGACCGTTAAGGAGCAGGACGGCAGCATGCCATGCATAGTAATGAAGGTGCGCTGCTTCAGCTCTTAAACGGACACTGAGCATGGCAGAGTGCAGGGGGCATTCTGAGAGCAGAGCTCTCACAATATACATGCCCCTGCAGTCAAGAACTGCCATAATGGCAAACATATGAGTGTCAGACATCAAAATAGTCAGAAAATGTACATAAAAACAAATCGTGTTACACTAGCAACATCCCAAGTTTATAAGAGCAATATTTAAAATATAATATAAAGTTTTTTTTTTTTATCAAACAGATTAAATTTAACCATAGGTGCACAGGTTTGCCCATTGCTTAGCTACGCATACAGTAGCTTAAATGGCACAAGAAGATAAATATCAAGATACATGCCAACAAAACAATAGTATAGTGGTCAAAGCATTCGCCTTATGAGCAGTCATTTCTGGTTCGATTCTCATTCCATTTTCCATGTCAAATCACTTTATGAACAATATTTTTGTTGTATATCCCACTAAATAACATATATTTGTGAACTGGAGTACTGCATTAAATGTAGATGTGAGGTGTCATTGTAATAATGTAAAATCCACAGATAAACACAAGTGTCCCATACAGTATATGTACACATGAATCAGGGATACAAATTGAAGGTATAGTGTGTAAGGAATGATAAATCCATAGACTGTCCAAATCCACCACCTTCCCAAGAACCATGTTTACATATCTGTCTAAATTAGTGCGGGGGTAAGCAGGAGTAAGCACTTGTAAGCAGTAGTAAGCGGGTTTAAGCCTGTTTGTGTGGGGATAAGCAATGTGCACACAGGTTAAGCAATATTGAAGCTAACTCTATGTAAGCATATTTAACTGGAAGTTAGCATTGCTTACTGTTGAGAAAACCTGCTTACAATTGCTTTAAAGTGCCTTAATCACTCTGTATCCAACAGCCGCTTTTCTGCTCAGCAACAAAATAAACAGCCCTTCGAGGTTTGAATCCAGGACACTGTACATGACAGTCACAACAGTTAACCACTACACCATGACAGTTGTGAAGACAGTTGTTATTTTTCCAATATATCTGTCAATACACATATTGAATAGTATTGAACAATTGCTGTAACTTCAACAATTGTGTAGTACTTGTTAGTGATATTACTGTTGCATCACATATGTTGTTATATCTAAATATACACATATCAGATACATACGGTGTGATACATCTGGGAAAGTATTCACAACAGTAATGTTTACACATGACAAGGATATGGATATATACATATACATATGTAGATATATGTCTACATGTACATACACATATATATTCATATATATGTATTTATATACATCTGTATAGTGCATCATATATATGGCCATAATGGCCACAATGGGGGGTGTGGGGGGCAAAGCCCCCTACTTACTTTTGTTTTACTAAGCAATATTAAAGCAAAACTAAACAATATACCCCCCACACACCCCTAACTATATATTCTAACTCCAGGGTCGCACTACAGTGGGGAAGGGGGCATATCCCATTTACTTGCCAATAATACTTGTCAGTCAAATGAAGTGTCAGTCAAATGAAATTTCGGTCAAATGAAATTTCGGTCATCTGGTGTCGGGCAAATGGGTGTCGGTCAATCGGAAATTAGGACAAATGAAGTAGACCCATATATATATATATATATATATATATATATATATATATATATATATATATATATATATATATATATATATATATGGGTACATACATATATATATATATATATATATATATATATATATATATATATATATATATATATATATATATATATATATATATATATATATATATAAAATCTATGTATGTTAATATATATATATATCTATATATATATATATATATATATATATATATATATATATCTGTATATGTGTAGACATATATAGATGTATATATATATATATGTTTATGCATATATATATATATATATATATATATATATATATATATATACATATATAGATGTGTATAAGTATATATATGTTTGTATGCATATGTATATATATATATATATATATATATATATATATATATATATATATATATATATATATATATATATATATATATATATATATATATATATATATACATATATATATATATATATATATATATATATATATATATATATATATATATATATATATATATATATATATATCTTTATACCATGGAGTAGAGTCATAGCTCAGCACCAATAGTCTCAAACTCTTAGTGCAAGGGGATGTCATGTATGTATTGCAGGTATATATGTAGACTGTTGCTACTGTAACAGGGGTTGTCTTAACAGACATGTTGTGTGTGGGAGGTCACATCTGCTATTGACATGTACACCATCAGTTCCTGATGCACATCCTAATGCCATCATAGTACAGTACCACTACAGCAGAGATATGACCAATAAATGTGGACAGTCTGGCATTCTCTGGTCAGTCCAGAGGTATACACAAATCCCTTAGTGTGAGACATGTGGACCAAGCTTGACAATGTGGATGTTAACAGCCATGTACATGGGTATATCACGTAAATACTGGACTACATATGCCCACACAGTTTATGCATTCACACACTCCTGCCTGTCCCGACACATAATAACTGGTGGTACAGAGGTCACATGGCCACATACTACCGACTAGTTAGTGACATACATCTGAACAGCATCTCACTGCTTTGTCAGAAATACATGACAGTTATGGTGGCCCAGCAGCAGTACATCTGGCAATTATCTGGACATAACATCACACTGGGTAATTACACTAAGCTGCTAGGCATGTAACAAATCACTGTGCAAACTAAAGGCAGACTGCCACAACACTAGCCTACATTTATTATGAGGGAATACACATGTACATGCAAATATAGCAGGCTCTACAGGCATGTCACAGCACAAAGTAACAGACACCTGCGTGAAAGTGCATACCCACAACCAATGCGAACACAGCCACAGCCACATATGGTAAGCAAGCTTAATATTGCAGTATATGGACTGCCTGAAAAACACCATCCTCATATGTGCCACTCACACACTAACCCTACATATACTGGGCCACAACACAGTGTGGTCCGATGCCTGTCTAAAGTACAGGACATGTGTGTGTTTGGCCCTACAAACATATAAGTTGATAGTGTGCCATACACTGGAGCAGCATGTAACATAAGATAGAACAGAACCAAGAACAATGACATCTACCACAGTCTGTACACATGCCATGGTACGTATTTGCAATAAACATACTGTCGACAATCACCATAAGTACACAGACCTCACTACTGTACACACAACCACAGAATGCCCAAGTTATGTCCTCAAATATAACCCGTACTATACATAACATGTTGAGGAGTCTGATATCTGACTGGCTTGTTAGCAGGTATGATGTCAATAAATAATGGTTTGCAGAACATATGCACCTCTTACTGCATGACATGACAGACTTGTGGCTGGAGGCATAAACACTGGGCCAATATTGGCATGTTGCTGTGATAACCTCATACATTTACTGTTGTAACAGGGTTTATTGTGACATATGTCGTATGAGGGATATGAAGTCAGTAACTCTCATGGCTGTCACCATGTACTGACTACAATCCCCAGACTATTCTTCTGCAGTTCTAAGATAGGTGATCTGTGGGCAACATAAGACACATAAAACTCCAAACACTGGCCAGTCTGCAGATACCCTACAGGTGGGAGTTTCCTCAAACTCATAACACTGTCATGACAGGTATTAAATCATGTAGACCAGCCATATACACACAAACCCTGTTAAGCCAACATTACTCCAAATGCAGAAGAGCAACACTTACATTCTGTAGTCATGTATGGAGCATCCCCCTCCTGTTTGTTGGGCTGTCTCCACAGTGTATGTTTTTAGAGGTATATCCCACTACCATCTGTGATGCTGTTTGCCAAACACTGACATGAAGTCCTGCGCACAGTGAATGAAAAGTGCCAACACCCACATGATGTTCCTAGTTATAGGAGTGTGTTTCCATGCAATTGGCTATGGGAATGTTACCACAGCTGTTCCACATGCAATCAGCTAGTGGGGGACTGCAATTCATGCAGAGGCCATCAGCTGATCATAAGCATCACTTACAAAACACAAGCTGCTGCCTAAGCAAAGCGGGTGTACTTCTCCACATCCACCAGAGAGGGAGTGAGAGAGACAGAGACAAAGTAAGACAGGGAGGTGGTGGGAGAGTACAACCTAAGCATGTTTGTGTCACACACTTACCAGTACAGGGTTTCAAACCCCTGCCTGACTAACTATTGGCATTACATGTCTATGCAGTTATTGCGTGCACCACAGAGCTTACTTGTTGAGGAGCTATCCAAAGGTATATTCGATGGTGAGTGACATCAGCAACAGTGATAAAGGAGGGATAAGGTAGGTGCAGTACACATGCCTGTCCACAAGAACAGGTGTTAAGATCAACACAGCCATACTGTCTCAGGGACTCACACACATTATCACAGTTGAAAGGGTCAGGATTAGACTTCCTAACTAGCTAGTTTGCCACAATACAGTAATACACAGGTATCACATGCACCACAGGGGTTATCAGGATGGTATATGGGCAAAGGGTATGTCAAGGTGTCTGACATCAGAAGGCATGCTTCAGTAGGCCAGTGGGAGGTGTAGTGAGTGTGAATGGCATCCAAATCATTATACTCCACACACACACAGACACAGGTTTGCCAGTACTGACATCCATGGGTGCATTGCTTCACAGGTGTGCAGTGGTTGACTGTGCCAGCAGGCTGTAAAAGGCTATGTAAAGGGTATACCTTGGCATCAGGCCACATGACAATGGTTTGCATTCATTTGGGTTACTATTGTGGGTGGCCAGTGCTGTGCGATGTTGCCATGTATGTATTCTATATTCCATAACATGGACGGTGTCTGGGATGTGCACATGTCCCTCATGCATGTTCTGTGACATGTGGAAGTGTACCTGGGGTGTCTGGGGCATGTTGTGTAGAAGATTATCATCAGATGTGCCATTCCTGACCTCATGTGGTGAGAACTGGCAATGGACACCAGGCTGACCCTGCACCTACATTGACAGCATGATACAGGTACTCCCTGGTGTCAGTGGCATCTGTCCATACAGGGCATGTGTATAGGGCATGGTATGTCCTTTGTGGGTTACATTTGCTGGATCTACAACTGTTGCTGGCCTCCAGTGGGGAACATAGTGAAGGAGCACTGTATGCAATGATTTTCCTATTGTAAGGGATGGGAAAGGGTGCCATGTCCTCTCAAGTCCACTGCAATCACACCATGGTTACTATCGGTGGGCAATATGCAGGGAACTACCAACATAGTGATTGTTGCCTAGCCGAGTGTGTTTGCGTATGAGACATGGTGGAGAGTGTTCTCTGGGTAATACAAGGGTTCCCTATACTGTTCCCGAAGCCATGATGTCACATGTTGGGGTATGGATTGTCTACCCCAGCCTCTCTGCTGTTTGACATCTGTTATCCTTGTAAGGTGGACATTGTGACATATAATAGGCCCACCATATAAGAAATTTGCAAAACCCACTCCACGATGAGTCCTGTTGCTACACACTTACAGCTAAGTCTACACAGGATACGTATGGCAAACACACACACACACACACACACACACACATGCACACCAAGTCTCACAGTTGCCATGTCTGGGATTAGAAGTCCTACCTAACTAGTACATCACACTACAGCATTATGCAGTTATAGCACATGCTATGGAGCTTACTGGGCTAGCCCTTCCCAAAAGGTGTATTTCAAAGTGAATGACATCAGCAGGTTTGCCAAAGTAGGGCAATGGAAAATGTAGGTCATAGGTTCATAGGTTCAAAGGTTGGTACTAGGCTATTGGCAAAATACCACTGAGAAAAAACAACAACGCCAAAATGATACCAGGAGCAGGAAGCCAGTCAGAAATAATCCACAAGAAATAGCGTAATGAAATCTTTAATATCCGCTTTCGTCCAGAGACTTCTTCAGAATGGTCAATTTCCTATCTCCCATCAAATCATCCAGGTTCCTTTTGAAGAGGAACAAAGAGGCACTCTGCTTGACATGTATGGGCAGTTTATTCCAGAGTCTGGGGACTCTCTGGGTCGGGAACACATCCCTCCAGCATGTATTATTGATTGTGATGACAAGATTTGGATCCCTGGGGCATGTGGCTGTGAGGGCTTGGAATTCTTTAAGTGTAGCATGTCCAACAGCTATGGGTTTGACATGGCGTGGTATGTTAAGCAGAGATCACCTCTGAGAAAACGATATGTGACAGAGTATAGCTGGATGATTTTCAGATGGTCAGCATAGGGCATCTGGTCTGTGAATCTTTTAGTGAGGTATGTCTGCAGCCTTTCTAGTTGTTGCAGGTGTCTTATGAGGTACATACATAACAGGTCATTGTAGTCTGTATTGGGTCTACTGAGAGATGACTACAGTGTGACAATGGCCTCCTTTTTCCTGGATGCAAAGCCCTTAGTGATGAGGTGTGCCACATAGGTGGATTTCCTGACTGTTGTGATGTGGTTATCAAAGCTGAGACCACTGTCCACCTGTGTCCCTAAGTCTCTTATCACACTTTAGGTGTTTAGTGTACTGTCACCTATGTGGTACTTCACAGGTACATGTCCCTTCCCAAAGGGGATAACTATACATTTCATGGCACTGATCTTGAGGCCATGGCTCAGGCACCAAGCATGTCTTTCTGTAAGGCCCTTCTGTAGAATATCCACATTATGTGGGGATTCAGTACTGGCTCCCAGTCTGCAGTCATCTGTGACCTTTGTTTGCCAGAGTCCCTTACTGCAGGACTGTACTTCAGAGCTGCAGATGCCAAACAAGGGCGGTGCCAGTACTAAACCCTAAGGTACTCCAACTGGCACTTGTCTGGGGCTGGTGTTAGTGTCATCTACATTTACAGTGTGGGTTCTGTCAGTACAGCAGTTGTCAGCCCATCAGGTGACATAGGGATTAATGGCCAGCTTGATACATTTATATATGATTCCAGACTGGGGGATGGTGTCAAAGGCCTTGGCGAGGTCCGGATAGGCTGTGTGAACCACCTTACTCTCATCCACAGCTCTGGAGATTGAGTAACAGTTGTCAGTCATGTTGAGGTGACATGATAGGCCCATCACAAATCCAGTGTTTGCAGGTTGCCAATGGCTTGTTTTAATTTCCATGATAATACATTCCATGACCTTGCAGATCAGGCATGTCATACTGCTGGGGCTGTAGTTCCCAGTATCCAAGGTGGATCCCCCCTTGTGGACTGGGATAACTGTAGCTGTGTGCCACACAGTGGGCACAAAGCCTGAGGTGTGGCTATGATTACACATGGCACGTAGGTGAGGTTCCAGTTCAGTAGAAGTTATTGTAACCTCCGAGGGATACAACTGACTGTGTATCTGCATAACATCACTGTTATTTCTAACTGTTAGTTGGAGAATTCTAAACTGGCTGTAGCATCTTAGTAGTTACTTGTTTCTGTAGCACTCCACTGATTCCTGACTTTTAGTAGCGAATGTTAAATTGTGTGCAGCATCTGTTACATTGTGTGTAGCATCTTAGAAGTTGCTTGTTTTTCTGTAACATACCACTGTTATTCCTAACTTTTAGTGGAGAATGCTAAATAGTGTGTAGCAGCTTAGTAGTTACTATTTTTTGTCTTCATAACCTTTATAACAATACATAATAGTGTAGTATATGCTATAATAGTTTGGTATCGACTGCAGTTACCTTTTGGGGGATTTTTCCTCTCTCTGCTATCCTTGCATTTTGTGTTGTTCATAGAATTGTGCTGTTTCTTACAAGGTATGCTGCTCCTCCCCCTGCATTCTCTGTCATAGTTACTTGGTAATCAGAGTGTTTTAAAAGTTCAGACCTAATATTTACCTCTTTCTCCTTTTTACTTCCAGTCCCCTCAGCAAAAGTTACATCCTGTGTCTTGGCCAACCTCCAATCAACCCAAAGCTGTCCTGTTGCCCTGCACTGTGAGACCCTGCATCAGTGGAACACTAAAGTGCTTCCAGCGACACTAGGGTATGTTAGAGTTGTATTTAATTTGTCCTCCAAACTGAAGACTCTTTCCCCTTTCACTGTACGCGTGCACACTACTGCCCCCCCCCCATTTCTCTCTTCCTATAGTACTCCTAGGTCAATTACTTAAAACTGCTTTCTCTTAGAAAAAGTTTACCTATGTACCTGCAGCCCACACTTCTTTTGTTTTTCCCTGCAGAAGGGGTTGTCCTTTTCACCACTCTGTGCTAGATTAGTAGCATAACATACGTAGTTATTAGGAAAATACTGCACCACACTGACCTGGACTTAACTTAGCTTGGTTTTCCTGTTTTCTTTTTAGCAGCTGGCCTAGTCCAGTTTTACTGACTCACAACCTTGCATTACTTTGTGTCTACCCCCCTCCCCCACCTTGAACCTGTACACCTCCCCTCCCACTCTGGCTTAATTACAGAGGTATCAAAAAACCTGATGTAGAAAGGCACCATCTTTTGGCTTAACTTTTCTGCCTTGCTTCATAGAAATCCCCAGTAGTGTGCTTGCATGTAAGTACACTTACTATAGTCTACTAAACTGCTACTGCCCTGTTTTCAGCTCCTATCTCCTGTCAACCCTCTGCATCCTTTCAATTTCACACACAGTGCCTTATGCCAGTGCCTCCTTACCTCTGAGCTAGTTCTCGGCTTCACTGATAACTTACTGCTGGCTTTCTTCCTTCTCCTTGGCTCTACCTGCTCCGTTCGCCCTGTGGGCTCACTCCGCTCCCCTACCCTATCCCCAATTCCCTCCCACCCCCACTACTCCTACTTTTATTTCACCTACTCCCCACCCACTCAACACAGCCATCCAGTCAAAACCTTCCCCTTTTTGCCCCTCCTCCTTCCACCCACAGTAATTAAATATATCACTAATTAAAGACATCACTCTTTCACTACCCCCTCTCACCCCACAGCTCTTCTCTCCAACTACAAATCCTCTCATATTAGACTACCTTTTTACAACTATGCTTTCCTTACCATTCCTAACCCTCCAAACCCCCCATTTCTCTCCTACTACTCCTAACAACTTTATACCATGCCAGCTCCTATACATCCAATCAGTTTCCACTCTCTACTCCTTTCTATACTTCCACACAAAACCATCTCCTCCCTCACACAAATAACTATTTCTTTTTTATCTCCTCCTCTCTGTTTTAGCTCAACCTTTTGCACCTTTTTAATCCTAAAATTATTTCCACTACTACAAAGACACTTGCTCTTAAACAAATACTAGACCTTCCAGAATACACTAAATCCAAACCAAAACACACTAAAATAACTTCCTTCAATAACCTCGTCTTAGCTGGAGACATTCACCCCAACCCCAGACCTAACCCACCCACAAATAATTACCACCCCCCTTCCTCTAACCTTTTATCCCCCTACAATACTCTTAAATTTTCACACTGAATGCCCAGGGTCTCAACAACAAAGCACATCAGTTTCAAGCATAGCTAAGTCATTACCAACCTGACACTGTAGCCATCTCTAAAACTTGGCTCAAACCCTATATCTCTGACTCTGAAATCCTACTCTCTGGATTTCACACTCTTAGATGTGACTGCCCAAATAAAAAAGGCGGAGGTGTTGCATTAATCTATTCTCATCTACTTACCTTAATTCCCCTACCTAACCCCATTCCTAAATCCGCCAATGCAGAACTAACAGTCGGTCTATTAAAAATGAACAATCCCAAAAGCCTCTGTATCATCTCCCTTTATATCCCACCTGAAAATAATGTCTCAACCCTTGAAGACATACCCCAATGGGCCTTGGCTGAAATTAACCTTGAAACTTAGATACTAGGCAATGTAAACGTCGACTGGAATAAAATCAACAGTCCCATGTTCTCCGTGTCCATTAACCTCTTTAAATTTACTCAAGTAATCCACTCCATCACCAGACTCAGTAAAACAAATCCCCCAGGATGCACTCTTGATTGGATCTTAGTCTCCCATCCAAATAAAATTATCAACTCTGGCACCATCCCTGACTCTATTAGTGACCACCTCCCAGCATTCATTTACCGTGCAACCACCTCCCATCCACACCAACATCAATATATTCAGACCAGCAACCTTAGTAAATTTGACCCAAAAACTTTCTCTAACTATCTCAAACAAATGAATTGGAACATTCTAAAAACCTCTCCACTCGATAAAGCCATAGACCACTTTAATTCTACTTTCCTAGACGCTGTAAATTCCCTTGCTCCACCAAGGAAAAAAAGAATAAAAACTATAACTGCCCCTTGGCTAACCAAAGAATCAAAGCAAATTATGCATCAAGGAGACAAATCCTGAAAGGTTTACCAAAAGAATAAACTTCCCGAACCCTTCTCCAATATACACAGCTCCATAACTTTGCAAAAAACAAATCTTCAAAGACAAAAAATCCTACTACACTAAGCTCCAGTCAAACCATCCCCAAAACCCTAGGCTTTTTTGGAACCCCATAAACTCACTCCACAACCCAGGCGCCAAAAATAACCCATGTCCGGACCTAAGTAAATCTGACCTCAAATTAGCCTCACTATTCAACTCTTTCTTTATAGAGACAATATCCGACCTAACAAAAACTTTTCCCAACAACAACCCATCTCTCCTACATTCCACCTCTTCTAAGTCCCCAAATAATTTCCTCCTATGTTTGAGCTTAAACCTGTCTCCACAAACTACATAAAAAGACTTCTATCCAAACTTAAACTCTGCTCCAATGTACCTAACAGCATCCCCTCTTCTTTTCTCAAGTCTCCTGCCAATGGTATAGCTCTCCCAATTAATATCCTAATTAATAGATCTATAAAGGAATCCTATGTCGCTAAACACTGGCGTTCCACCTTTATTCTTTCTCTCCACAAGGGAGGCAAAAACACTAAAATTTCAAACTTCCACCATATAGTTCTTCTCTCTCCAATCTCCAAAATCCTAGAAAAATGCATCCATCTCCAACTTATGCCTTTTCTGACTAAAAACCAACTTCTTACCCCTACCCAACATGGCTTCCGACCAGGACATACCAAAATAACAGCTCTACTCTCATTCTTAGAAGCTGTCAATCAAGCCCGAGATTCTGGGAACTTATCATCCACAGTGCTCCTAGATCTCTCTAAAACATTCAATACTATTTCCCATAAGCACCTTCTAAGTCATTTATCAAACCTAAATCTCTCTCAAAACACACTTTCCTGGTTCTCAAGCTATCTGTCAGATAGACATCAGGCTGTGAAATGGAAAAAAGACATCCCACCTTTCTTACCCACTCCTACCTGAGAACCACAAGGGTCCATCCTTGGACCAATGCTGTTTAATATCTTTATCAATAACTTTCACTCTGCTATTCCTAATGTCAATGTCATCCAACATGCAGATGACTCTACACTTGTCTGTTCTGCTTCTAACCTATCTGAACTCCTATCTAAAACTCAGACTGTCTTCTCAACTACTGAGATCTGGATGTGCCAAAATCACCTTTCTCTCAATGCTAGCAAATCTAAAATACTACTATTCACTTCCTCAAAATCTTTCTCTGTTGATAAAAATTCCTTCCAAGTCCTTTAGCCAAAACAATTCTCCGATCAAAGTTGTTCCCTTTGCCAAACTACTCGGTGTAACTATAGACGAACACCTCAAGTTCGACATCCATATTCAGCAAAATATAAAGAAAACCTACCAAAAACTAGGTATGCTATACAGGAACAACCACTTCCTCTCTACTTCTACCAGGCATACTCTGGCCTCCTCTTACCTCCTTCCCTCCCTTCTGTATGGTGTCCCACTACTAACTAACCTACCCTCTTCTACCACTTCCAAACTTGAAAGCTGTTATCACAAAATTTCTAAATTTGCTACCAAAACTAAACATTCCATACATCACTGTGTTACCCTCCAATCCCTCAACTGGTTAGAATTCACAGATTACCTGGACTTCCTCCAGCTCACTACAGCACATAGACTAATATTTAATCCAACCAAGTGTCCAGCTCTAATCAACATCCTTCCCTCATACACCCCAAACAGAACTCTCAGATCTGAACACCAAAACTTGATTACTATCCACAAACCTAAACCTGGACAACTTATCCTTAGGTAAGAAATGGAACTCTCTCCCTTCCACACTAAGGACAATGTCACATAAAAAACAACTTCAAAACACAGCTTTACACCTACCTCTCCTCCAAATGGAAATGTAACTGCATTCTCCCTACCTAGAACTCTTTAACAAAAGCCCCTGGGAGGGTATCCTCCTGAGTTCCTAAGCACCTTATAGCTGGCTATAACCTTCTATAGCTAATTCCCATATGATCTCTCACACTCTGTAAATATTGTAAATAGCTTTTGACTTTGACTTTAACTGTACAAATTTGTTAAAATGTATCTGCACAATATTTTTCCATTATGGGCAATATTGCTCACACTTTGTATTATTTGATATGTATTTGTAGTTGTACCCTATTTATATTGGACTGCTATCTTTACTGTAATTTGTTTCATGGAGCTTTTCTCTGTGGGCCTCCACTGAAAATGGGCTCTCTGGGCCCAGTGGACTTCCCTGGTAATCAAACTGGAAATAAATAAATAAATATTTTGTAGTTCATGTAGTACACAGCCTGGGATGTTGACAGGTCCCATGCCCACTGTTGTCTTAGCTCTGGAGAGTGTGGTTTTTACATATGTGGCTGTTATTACTGGATTCTGGCAATCTTTCAGTGTTGAAATGGGCCCTTTCGGGGGTGGGAGGGGGGTGCAGTTGGCTATGAATCAATCTGCCAGGATATTGGCAATATCCTTGGGAGCAGTATATTTAATAACATCCTGTTGCAGCTCAGAACAGATCTGAGCATTGCCATTTAGATTTCTGACATAGCTATAGAACAGCTTGTAGTTGTCTTTGGCATCTTTCGCTATAATATATTTGTAACTAGCTTTGGTGGATGTTATGAGGGATCTCAGCTTCTTACTGTGGCTGTTAAGGGAGTATCTTGCATCCTCAAAATTCCACTATTTCTGTAACATTATCTTCCTTCTGTTGTACGGTATGTTTATGGCAGAGGGCCACCACATTGGCTTCCTTTTCTTGGTGAGGAACGTCTAGGTTCTATATTGGATGGTACGATTCATGCACAAGTGGATGTGGTCGTACAGTGCCTTCATGTAGGATTCAGCAGTTGTCCTTTGGTATCATTAGTCACGTCTGACATGTGTAGCATGATGTTGGCTTTGGAGATGCATGTTACGGATGTTTCCTTACTGGGGTGTGGGGGAGGGATGTGGGTGTTAAGGATGATTAGCTCATGGGTAGATCTGACCACCAAATGGGTGACCATAGGTGTAGAGCATTGATTTGCCATGTTGGTAATGACCAGGTCTAGCATATCTGAGCCCCTGGTGGGACTATGGGTTACTTGAAACAGGGCATTTGGAACTATGACTTCCAAGAACCATTGGGCACACGTGTTGGTACACAAGTATTTTTCCCAGTTAATGACAGGGTAGTGTAATTCATCCAGTATTAGGGTGTTTGGTTTTATCATAATATTTCCCAGTATGTTTCAAAAGCTGTAGTGGGAATCTTGGGGCATGGTGGGGATCTGTAGCAAGCTATACAATTTGGATTGCAGTCTGACCTAGTGTTAGTTGCACCAGGTGTATTTCAGACACATTCTGTTGGGCAAGTAGCCTAGTGGTGTGAATATCCTTGGTGAATATGGACACTCCTTCAACTTTATTGTTTTGGTCCTGGTTTGGTGGCCGACAGGTGTGGTGAGAGCTGTACCTGATATTGCAGGTGTGCTCTCTGGAGCTTTGGATCAGGTCTCTGTTACACATCAGATATCGATGTTCTCCATTTTTAGGTGTGCCTAGTGACTGTGAATGGCCACAAAACATTGATCTCTACACACACACAAACAAACACAGACACACACACACACACACACACACACACACAGTTGCCATGTCTGGGAATAGAACTCCTACTTCACTAGTATATCACACTATAGAATTACTCAGTTATAGGATGCACCATGGAGATTACTGACCTATTCCTTCCTCAAAGGTGTTTTTCAAAGTGAAAGTGAATGACATCAGTAGCCCTGCCTACGTAGGGCATTTGAACCTGTAGTGAGTGTGAATGGCCTCAAAAGTATTGATCCCTAGACAGACAAACACACACAGTTGCCATATCTGGGATTAGAACTCCTACCTAATACATCACACTATAGCATTACACAGTTATAGCATGCACCACAGAGCTTACAGAGCTACTTTTTCCCCAAAGGTGTATTTCAAGGTGAAGACATCAGCAGGCTTGTCATAGTAGGGCAATGGGGAGAGCAGTGTGTGTGCATGGGTCATAACCCATTCATTTGGAAGACAGGTTTATATTCCACAGGTACATGTATACAACTGCTAGATGACTACTGACTTGTACAGTCATGTTACACAGTTAGCACAAGCACCACAGACACTATAGTGTTGAGGGATACCAGAGGCAAATGTCTACAGTTATTGACATTTGCACATCATGTGGTTTTAGCCAATTGGATGTGTGCTAGGTGGGACAGGCCTCATGATGGGAGGTTCTTTGTCACTGTCTGTCACTCTCTTCCACACATCTATGTATGTGTAATTTTGATCAATTATAGTGTGTTGTCCTTGGATATATGTGTATATTCCTATCCAATTTGTGTGCAAATCATGACTGGTGTGTACTGAGGAGTGTGTGCACAAACATCCGTGACTGTCAGATATGTATAGTCCACTGTTGTTGCCAGACAAGTGTGTGAGCATGCCCAGTATGACCTTTCAGTATTTTGTTGTCAGACATGGGCTCCGTTCTCTAAGTGTGGGAACATGCCCAGTATGACCTTCTTTACTGAATGTGTGAAACCATTCCAGGTAAGTTGTACTCCAGTGCAGGCTTTTGTGTTCTACACCTACAGCTAGCAACCTGTTTCTGCATATCTGTAGATCAGTTGACAATATGGGGTCAAAATGGGCAAAGGATAGTAGGTTACTGTAGGTAATTGTGTCTGTGCTTCTTCTGCTACATGGTCTTGGTGTTAGCAGAGATATTCAGACATATGTACTGTTTTACACTGTGATGATTTATGTCATCAAGTACTGTCAGGTATACATATTTGCTTGCAGTAATGTCCTGGGGAACACAGGGTGAATGCAGCTGTGTCCAGTATTGTGGTCTTCAGCCTACATATTCTTGCACAATCATGCCATTCTGGAGGGGAAGCTGCAGACACTTGCTGCTGGGTCTTTGTAAATGATTCAGCACCTTGGTGGTGGCTGAGGATCCCATGCTTGTATATCCACTGAGGTGACAGTATGGCCATATCCTTCTGTGGCCATACCTCACAGCTGTACAGATTCACACAGGTTACCCAGAAGCAGGGGTCATAATTCTGGACATTACCCCTTCACACTGTGGTTTACGAGCAGATTTGTAGCCACCCATTCCTGTGTTTGCAGGCAGGGATAGTATGTGCACACGGCTGTTTCGGACTTCGCACACTCCATGTTGCCCATGCTCCCACCCCCTGTCCATACATTATGCAAACATTATCTGATAAGTTCCCTGTAGTTATCACCTCATCCCAGCAGTAATTCAGTGTGGGTTCACAATTCATGCAGTAGGACATGGTGGACATGTTACTGGGATTTGTCCACATGGCCTTGCATTTGAGTTCTGTGGACTGTGTTATGTTGTTATTTGGGAGTCCATGACATAACATGCATTGGCAGTACAGGTAAGACACAGGCCTTTGGCAGAGGACTGTAGGCCATTTGTTAGTGATGCAGGACAGCTGTAGTGGCCCGTTGCATTGTGTCACTCCTACAGTTCCAGACTGCAGGACACTGTATTCCCCTGGGGTGACAGGGTAGGTGTGCAAGGTGTTAATGCCAATACTTTCGGTCATTATTGATCCAGTGGTGTGGATGCTGGCAGGGTGCTGCTTACAGCAAGGAAAACACCTGCACGAGACACCTGTTCTGCATGCCACATTCTTTGACTATTGCCATACAGAGGTGGGGGTCATATTGTACTCATTCCCAACAGCAGGGATAAGACCAGAGAGGTACCTGTGGGTGATGGTGAGGTCAGCTGCGTGCATGTGTGCTATGGACACTACTTGCATCTGACTCACAGATATGCATGGGGAATTCCACTTATGCTGGCTTGTGCAGGGACATCAACTGTTTCTCAATACTTCATACCTGTGACCTTTGTGGTCTGCCAGTATTTGGCCAGACAACATCGGTATTCCCTACTACAAACCCAACTAATGTGCTGCTAACCTGTATGTACAATTCCAAAGGTGTGTCCATTTGACAGTAACATATTATACACTGTCTGTCTGAGGTACTTCCCCCTGTGTACTGTTTGTATGCCTGGGCCCACATTCATGCCATGTCCATCTTTCAGATGTTGACAGATATTAAATCCAAACATTTACTATGGCTTACTGCTGAAATGCATTTTTCTGGGATGCATTGTTTTTGGCACTGCAATTGTGTGAACTTGGCCCTGTCATCGGCAGTACTGGCCAATGGCCAGCAGGGCAAACCTCACCATGCCTACACACTGACCACTCTCACACAATATACAACACACACCAACATAACACACGCAGCCCTGCATATTGTACACATGCTACAATCTATCCTGCTACTTTGGCCAGCTCAGGTAATCTGTGCTCCACTGTTATTATACCTATACATACATGTTACTACATTTCTACATAGGATTGGGGAGGGCCCACCTGATACTTGTACACATTTGCTATGACTGTACTGGTATTTCAGGCACTCCATTTCATTCTGTATTATGACCTATCATGCTGACTAGAGGCATATCAGTGTACTACAGGTCTTTGGTTTGATTGACCTACATTTCAGTTTCAGACTTCTTACCCTTCAGAACTAACATCCCACTGCCTGACCTGTTGTAGTCTGTCTGAGTTGGTCTGGAGGGGGGATGTTCTCCATAGCCATCAATCAGAGGTCTTAGCACAGCCTTTGTTTGTGTTTGTCTATGCCTGTCCTGCTGGCTGAGACTGTTGTTGGGTATGTGAGCCTCCCTGACTGGCATATGTGTATCCTATGGACACACATGTGGCCCACCATATTTCCTGCAGTGAGTTTTGTCACCTTGTCTAGTACTGGCTACTATGGTGACACCAGTATTTGTTACAGATCTCATGCTGCCACTATAGGTGTTTACTATCTGCTGGCATCCCTTTCAGCCACCCGATTCCCTTGCATGCTCACATCCATACCATAGGTACAAGTAACAAAACATACTACTCCATTTGGCAATTGATAGGGAGAGTGACTTACCTTGTGGCTGTGCCAGTACTGAAGATGGTGGTGGAGGGCTGACTATGTCGGATGCACATAGTATACTCCCTATACATGGTTAAGCACAGGTAGTGTCATGTTTGGCATCCCTTTTACTGTATGTGCGAGTCAGAGAGAGGTGTCATTCCCTGGGTTCCTACCATGTCAGTGTATGTGCTATGAGTTGCCTCTTTGCCATAGCCTGGGCATACTGGGCATGCCTCCTTTTGTCTACTGGGACAGACTCAGGTTGTTCCTCCTCTGAGTCACTCTGTGCCTGTGCAGGCCTTGGCCATGGTGAGGGGCTGTGTGGCCCTGCCTCATGATGTTCCTGCTGCAGCTGTTTCTGCAGGATCATATTGTGTAGCATGGCACATACAACATTTGGGTACATGTAGCTGGTGAATACTGCAAGGCTCCACCGGATGTGTCCAGGCACTGGAACCATGACTTGAGCATCCCAAACACATGGTCTATTATGATTCTGGTCTGTGCATATGCCTCATTATGGAGTTCTTGTTATGATGTGTGTGCACTTATGATGGGTGTCATCAGTCACGGCTTTAGTGTGTTACCAGCATCCCCCACTAGGTGGCTATAAGGGATGTCCTCATTGGCAAATCTCTGGTACAGCTGTGTCATATGCCAGATGTGGGAGTCATGATAGCTTCCAGGGCAGCCAGCACACACATTCATTATAATGCCATGGGCATTGCACATGGCCTGGCAGTTGATGGAGGGGAAGCCCTTGCGGTTGATGTAGACCCTATCCCGCTCACCAGGTGGAGCTTAAATGTGTATGTGCATGCAGTCTATAGCACCCACTACCTCAGGGTATTCTTCTATATGGTGGAAGAGATGCATATTGCTGGTCAACGCCTCATGGCTGTGGAAATATATGTGCTCACCGCCATGTGCTAATATGGCATCCAGGAACTGGTGGAGTACCCTGGATGGTGATGTCTGTCAGATGCCAATGATATCCCCAGTTGGCCTTTGGAAGGTACCTGTGGCTAGTATTCATAAGTCTACACATACCTTGGTATCCGCTGTGATGAGTTCCCGCCTGTTGGTTCTGTGTGTGAGGTGAGGCCAGCACAGCTCAACAATTTGCTGTAGGAGGTCCCTGTCCACCTTATAGTGCTCCACTATCTCCAGCTCATGTAGCCCCTGGTAGGTTATCCTGGTTCTGTACACTCTTCTCCTCCTCTTCACTGTGGGCTGGTCATCAGCATTCTCATCCTCACCACCCTCAGCCTCTTCCACATGTTGATTTATGATAGCTGCTGCAGCCCCTATCATTTTGTTGCTTTTGTTTGGTAAAATTTCCTCGCTTGTGTACACCGGTAGTGTAGAGTTTGTGGGAAAAAACAGAGGGAAAGGTGTTTGCATAGTTATAGTGGTGTGCTGGGCTGGGCTGCTGCCTGTGTAATTGGCTGATTCTGGTGCATTTCACCTGCCAGCTATACTAGTTCTCCTTGATTACCTTCCTACTGCTGTTTTCCCTTCCCATTGCCTTCCTGTTTAAGCCCAGGGATGTACCATGCAAACACAGTGCTCACATGTGCATGGAGCTGCTATTTACTGGTTTACTTTTTTTTTTCCTTTGAAACACAGTGCGCGGCACACACACCCGCCTAGGCAATGTAAAGTGTGCTTGGCAGCATCAGACACATCCCCTTGCTTAACTCTGCTAAGCTAATGGCAAACCCGAGCCACAGGGCTCCAATAAGCTTACAGTATTCCTGACACACCCATCTATGATGTCAGCTAGCTCTTAGGCTTTCGCCATGGTCTTCCTGCACGTACACAGTTGGGTGCAGGCTAGCCATGAGGGGGAATCTGGGATACAGTATCATTCCCCTCATTTGCATACGATTGCCTGCTAATGCCTAGTTACAAGTCTGACACTGAGCCTTCCCCCTGAGCAACCACTATTCACTGGCCATGTTGTCTTCTGCCTGCCATTGAGTATAATGGCAAAATTGTGATTTTAGATAGAATGCTTATTTCACGTTTTTTTTTTTTTTTATTTTCAGCCCAATCCCATTTGTGCACAGCTGCCCTACGCTTAAACAGCTGAAATTGGCTAAAAAAAATAAAAGTTTTTTTTTAATTTTTACAACTGTTTTCCATGCCAATGGCCATATGGCCATTGGCATGCTTTCCACATTATATACACCCTTTATTTGGAGCTGTCATGACTCCGTTTTGTAGTTTGCAGAAATGTACTCAGTTACTAACCAATTACATTTCTGCAGACTACACTAGTCCTGCACAGCTGGCTGCCAGCTTCCTGGACTGCAAATTCACTTCATTTGCATTGTTTTTACCAGCAAATGGGGTAATTTGCATATAGGAGCTGTGTCCATGCAGGAATAGTGCAGGAGCACTCATGCACGTGCTGGGAGCTTGTTCCTGGATCTCTCAGCAGCCATATTGCCTCCAGCAGCTCCTGCACTATTCCTGCATGCCGTGCAGAGCTTGCTGAATAATGGGGATTGTATGTGAAATGCATCTTTAATAAGGGCTAACAATGCAGAACCAATATTGTGGTATCTATTGTTTTACCGCCTCTTTTTTCATATCTAATCTTGTCTCTTTTAGAGGTTAGTCCTAAATTTCTTCACTTGACAAGATGCTTTAACACTATAAATAATGTTATGAAATAGAGCCAAGCAGTGTCAAGTCCAGAAATTAAACTCAAAAATAAACATTGCAACAGCAGGGATCCACACCACGAAATTTTTTATTTAAACAAATGTACACGATTGAGCGCTTTCTTCCCTGCTACCAGGGATTTCATCAGAATCTACTTCCATTCCGATTTTCCCCTATAAATACTTAAATTACCTCATGATGTCACAAACTACTAAATTAATTGATGAATTTAAAGTGCTAAGTGCATTTAAAACATGTTAAAAACAATATAATTACCATATAACTATCCACATTTTAAAAGAAACAATAAAAACTTATAGAATACAATTCATACCATATGTTCCCATAAAACATTTTCATTTTGTGAATTCAACTTTTCTATTTAATATAGGATTTATTGTAATGATTTCATTTAAACCAGGGGGTAGGCTTGCTTGTAATTTTATTTGCCACTTAATTTCTCTTTCTTCTATGAATGTTCTATAATCCCCACCCCTTGGATTTCTTAAAACCTTTTCTAAAATTGTAAATCTAAAATCTTTGCAGCCATGAGAACTACTAATATGCCTATATAGTGCATTGTTAGAGTTGTGTGTATTTATCTGGTATGTGTGTTCATATATTCTGTCTTTCAATTTTCTTTCAGTTTTACCTATGTAAAAACTGGGACAGGTTTCACACATAGCCAGATAAATCACACCAGTCGTTTGACAATTCCCTCTTACTGGTTTCACTACATTTTGTAAATAATTGTTAATTTTTATATTTTGTTCCGTACATATGTATTTACACTGTGTGCAATTACCACATTTTGTAGTCCCGAGTTTATAATTCAACTTAGTGTGCAATTCAAAATTCTTTTTCAAGTTTACACCTACTTTGTATACAAAATTTGGTTTATTACCCCCTATATTCCACAACTTAGGGTTATTCCTCAAAATAGCCCAATTCTTTGTTATAATTTTCTCTACCTCCTTTGCGTAGCCTCCAAATGGAACTATCATAGCTCTTTCATAGTTCTTATGTTTTTGTTTAATCGGGTGGTCACTGGAGTATTGCAGCTATGAGTTGCTGAAAGATGGTTTTCTATATGTCTTAGATTTAAAAGTACTTGTGTCCTTGTTTTGAAACAAGGACACAAGTACTTTTAAATAACATAGCATAGTTAAGGGACAACTTATCAGGGTGGAACGGATGACCTCAAAAAAGGAAGATTTACATGAGGCATTAGGAAAAGTAGCCCACATGTTCCTAGAGAGGGGCTATCCGGTAAAAATAGTAAATGAATATGTGGAATACATTCAAGGAGAATGGGGTAAAAAATATAAGCCACTTTTAGGTAACATCCATGGTTTGAGAGAAGACTGTGGAATAAATAACATAGAAAATAATAATAAGAACTATGAAAGAGCTATGACAGTTCCATTTGGAGGCTACGCAAAGGAGGTAGAGAAAATTATAACAAAGAATTGGGCTATTTTGAGGAATAACCCTAAGTTGTGGAATATAGGGGGTAATAAACCAAATTTTGTATACAAAGTAGGTGTAAACTTGAAAAAGAATTTTGAATTGCACACTAAGTTGAATTATAAACTCGGGACTACAAAATGTGGTAATTGCACACAGTGTAAATACATATGTACAGAACAAAATATAAAAATTAACAATTATTTACAAAATGTAGTGAAACCAGTAAGAGGGAATTGTCAAACGACTGGTGTGATTTATCTGGCTGTGTGAAACCTGTCCGGTTTTTACATAGGTAAAACTGAAAGAAAATTGAAAGACAGAATATATGAACACACATACCAGATAAATACACACAACTCTAACAATGCACTATATAGGCATATTAGTAGTTCTCATGGCTGCAAAGATTTTAGATTTACAATTTTAGAAAAGGTTTTAAGAAATCCAAGGGGTGGGGATTATAGAACATTCATAGAAGAAAGAGAAATTAAGTGGCAAATAAAATTACAAGCAAGCCTACCGCCTGGTTTAAATGAAATCATTACAATAAAGCCTATATTAAATAGAAAAGTGGAATTCACAAAATGAAAATGTTTTATGGGAACATATGGTATGAATTGTATTCTATGTTTTTATTGTTTCTTTTAAAATGTGCATAGTTATATAGTAATTATATGATTTTTAACATGTTTTAAATGCACTTAGCACTTTAAATTCATCAATTAATTTAGTAGTTTGTGACATCATGAGGTAATTTAAATATTTATAGGGGAAAATGGGAATGGAAGTAGATTCTGATGAAATCCCTGGTAGCAGGGAAGAAAGGGCTCAATCGTGTACATTTGTTTAAATAAAAAATTTTGTGGTGTGGATCCCTGCCTTTGCAGTGTTTATTTTTGACTATAAATAATGTGTCAGTCACTATAGATATATATATATATATATATATATATATATATATATATATATGTATATATATATATATGTATATATATGTATATATATATATATATATATGTATATGTATATGTATATATATATATATGTATATATATTATATATATATGTATATATATGTATATATATATTATATATATATATATATATATATATATATATATATAACATTTTTTTGTTACTAGTTGGTTAAGTGAGGTAGTCTGATGATCCTTTTTAGCAATTGCCTAGGCTCATATGAACAAATGTAGTTTGGATATGCTTACAATTTGTCAGTGAAAGTACAATAAATGTAAGTAGAGAGAGAGATTTAAAAAATCCCCTGATTTAAATTTATAACAAATAAATAAATGAAGTTCATAAATGATTGTTTTGGTTACAGGTACATATAAAGGCAGATGATTTGAACAAAATGGTCACCAATTGTCTTGGAAAATTTTGTACTTTGCTGCATTATGAAGATGTTCCTTCAGTTATTTATTTATTTATTTGCAGTTTATTTGCCAGGATAGTCCAATTGGGCCACAAGGAGCCCATTTTCAATGGAGTCCTGTGGAGAAAAGCTCCAGAAAAATGCAAATACATAGTACACATTGCACATTTACATTACAGATTATCTCACAGGAATACAAAGTAAATATAATAAGAAAAGGTTAACAATGATAGAATACATCAGTATAGTTTGTAAAAATGCAATAACAAACACTTATTTTTACATAAACGTAGCAGCATAGGGTAACTGTTAAGTAGTTGGTCAAATATTTCAATAGAGCTGTGGAGTTATAGGAGGCAGTGATGGCATATTTAATTCTAGGAGAGTCTGAAGCAGTATTAGAAGGATTAGGTAGGATGGGAACAGGAGCACTTCCATTGTGAAGTTAGGTGTGAGTGCAGTAAGGTTTTAAATGAGGAGAGACTGCTGGTAATGTGGATAGGAGATGGTCAAGAATTCCAGAGGCGTGCAAGAGAGAAGGACAGTAGGTGTTTCCCAGCTGGATGTGTGGATTTGTGCAATTTAATTAGTTTTTGGGAATTAGCTCTTAGAAGTCATTCTGGTTTATACATTTCAAAGGTAGTGGCTAGGGAGGGACAAAGAGAGGGGTTGTAAATGAGTGTGTGTGCTTGGATGAGTTGGGTATAAGTGAAGAGGCTAAGTAGCACAAGCCACTTTAGTTAGTGAAAAGAATTACAATGGTGAGAAATGTCTCTGTGACCTGCTGCAAATTTTGATATCTTGTTATACCAAGAGGAGAGTTTTGTTTTGAGGGAGGATTGCAGGTTGCTGAGGATATATGCACCATATAGGAGGGATGGGATGAGATAAGTATTGGCTAATATGAGCCTAGTGGAAGGAGAGATATAACGGTTTGGGTAAGCTTATTTAGAGTGGGGATAGAAGGGGAGGAGCAGATAATGGTAGAATCATCGGCATACTGGATGAGGCTGGAGTTTGGAATGGCTTAGTAGAAGTCATTAATGAATATGTTGAATAGTACGGGGCCTAAAATGGAACCTTGGTGGACACCTGTGGGAGTATTAAGGAAGGGTGAGGTGGCTTTATTACATTTGACTGATGTTGTCTGGTTGTGTGGTAGCTGGAGAACCACTTGGTACAGGAAGGGGATAGGTTTTTGTTTGGAGAGTTTATTAAAAAGCAGGTTGTGGGAAATAGTGTCAAATGCCTTGGAGATGTTGAGGAGAAGGGCAGACACAAAATGGCCGGAATCACAGGCTTTGTTAATTGTTTCAAGGAAGAAGAGGAGAGCATTGGAGGTGCTATGACTGGGTTTGAATCCATGCTGTGTGGGGGTAAGAAGCTGGTTGTTGATGAGACAGGGTAAGAGTTGTTGGTGGATACATTTTTCAAGACACTTAGAAATAGGGGATAAGATAGCAATAGGGCAGAAGTTTGGAATGCCATTATTATTACCTCCATTATGTAGAGGAATAATAAAGGCTTTTTGTCAAGAGCTGAGGGACGTGGCTTTCTGAGATAGACCAATTAATTAGTATGCTGATAGGGAGAGCAATGGCTTCTGTGGCTACTTTTAGGAAGTAGGAAGGAATTTCATCAGGTGCAGTGGAACCAGGTTTTAATTCTAGCAGCATTGTTTTATGGTGGATATAGAGATGGGATTAATAGAGAAAGGTGGAGGTTGGGGGCAAGGGATGCTATGGGAGGAAGGGATGAGTGCTGAGGAGGGGTTGTAGAGGTGTTGGTGAAGGACGATGTTAGCTTGCTTATGGACTCTGTGAAGAAAGAGTTAAATTGGGTGGCTAAGTCCATGTCAGTGGCATCTGGGTTAGGGCAATGGTTTTCTTTTTTTCTGGGTTGAGGAGAGATGAGATTCCTTTCCAAAATAGTTTGGGATTGGTGTTGTGGTTGGTTTGGAGAGTGGAGAAATAGGCCTTGTGGTCTGAGGTAATAAGCTTTTTGACTTTATTTTGTAGTGTTTTATATTCATTTAGGGTGATAGTGGTTTTATTTTTAGGGTAACGTGTCCAGGGTTTGTCACGGAGTGGCATGGTAGCTAAGGTGTTTTTGGTTAACCAGGGTACAGGCTTACTTTTTATATATTTTGTTTTTAGAGGGGCAAAGGAGTTGAGCAAGTTTGTGAAAGTAGAGTTAAAGTAGGAGAGAGCATTATCTAGGGAAAGAGTCTTTAATGGGTTCCACTTTGTGCTTTTTAGTGCATTTGAGAAGGTTTCAGAATTGAAATTCTTTAGGCAGTGAGTGGAAATATAGGTGTGAGTTAGTGGTATGGAAGGGGGAGATGGTGAGCAAAAGTGGGGAAGTGGTCAGAAAGTGGGTCTGGGAGAATACCACTATCAAAGATATAGTGAGGATGAGATACTAGAATCCAGTCTATTGTACTTCCAGTAAAGGAGTTCTTGGAAGGCCTGGTAGTGGAATTGATTAGTTGTGTAAAGTTATATATGTTAATATTGAGTGAGTTAGTGGGAGATTGGATTATGGCCCAGTTCAGATTCAAAGCTCTCTAACGTGTGTTTGTTTTGACCTTAGAAGAAATATGATGCCATGTGGATGGTTATTGAAAGGAGTGGGCTTTATCTTCTACGGCACTTTTAAAACATGCTTTACACGGAAAGGGTACATTTTGCTTTGGGTATGTGGATAAGGATGCATAGCATATTACTACATATCATGTTTAAACATCCATACCCTTCTTAATCTGTTTTTATCCAAATTCACATAGGCGAGTATCACTGGTTTAAGGAGTTGTTGTTAATAAAAACAGAGCTTATCAAGGAATGGAGGTTTCTCTGTGAGGAGTTGGAATTTTTAACAGGTATTATACTCTATTGTACAGCCTAGGTGTTGACTTTTGTATTAACTGATAGTTGCAGAACCCTTATTTCTTGGAAATTATTTTTATGATCCAAATCCCATTGTGCATTTCAGGCCTCCATCAAGGTAATCAGGACCGGAAGACAGCTCATACATATTGTATAAATATAGTCTGACCTCAGGACACTCTCATGATGTGTATGTTATTAAATATTTGACTACATTAACTGGAGTAAAACTAGACTAGCTTACTTACAGGAAACCAAAATTAACCAAAAAGGTGCCTACAGTATAGAGATTAGAATGACTTCAGCATTTCTCACTGCTGCATTTCAGAGAAATGGGAGATAACCATTCAAATATATAAGGGATTCAGATGGGCTGATTTGAATGATTTGATGGACAAGGATGGATGATAAAGAACTTCAGTCCAAACTAAAATGAACACAGTCCTTATAGGGAACAATTACAACCTTATTGTCAGTTACACAAAACCCTTATTGAGCTTTTGTGAAGCACTCAAGTAAAACGGGGAAGGGAAGAATGGACTTCTGACAGGTGGTGATTTCAATGCAGTAATACTTAATGAAATAGAAATACTTCTTTTGGGGATAAACAACATACCCAAGGTTGCTCACTTAATTGTTAATTGTTAATGTATTAAGAGAAGTTTGACTTAGTAGAAAGCTGGAATGAATTAGCTCCACAACTAAGAGATTGCACATATGTTGTACCCAAAAAGGAATAGCTAGCAAACCAAAGTATTTCTAGAAACATGTTTAAGAATATAAACTCAATGGATATGAATATATAAACTCACGGGATAAGATTTTACTGGTGGATTGTGTCACATGACAATGTGTCTTGAGTATTTAAATGTGGAATTTTAAAATGTGGGCAGTTCTGAAGAAGTCTTTTTGTTTAAGACGAAAGCGCTTAACTGCTCTTTTGACAATAAAGTAGCCTCAAGTGCTTCCAACCATTTTCTTGGCTTCCTTCTACTGGTTTTATATCCTAGTGGTAGTAGATTATGCTACCATATACCCTTAGGCAGTGGCCCTGCCCTCCATTGAGGCAGAAAAGGTGGAAAATGCTTTGTTAGAGATTTTCAGCAACGTAGGTTTCCCAAAAGAAATACTGTCTGACATACATGCCAATTTAATTTCAGACCTGCTGGCTTGTGTGTGGAAGCACTGTGGAGGGAAGTATGTAAATACCACCTCCTCCCACTCCCAGGCTAATGATCTGGTGCAGAGGGTAAACTCTGCACTAAAGACCATGCTACTGACATTTGCAGTCCAGATTCAGAGGGAATGGGACAAATATTTGGCCCATCTGTTGTTTGCTTGCCTATGTGCCCCAGGGGTCCACAGTTTTTTCACCTTTTGATTTGCTGCATGGGCATAGAGTGAGGGGACCTCTAGATTTGATTTGAGATGAGTGGGAGGGTAAGTTTGAATCCCGCAAGGAGTCTGGTGTGGCATATGTCCTAAACCTCCGGACAAGGCTCAAGGAACTCATGAGCTTGGCCCAAGAGAACCTGGCAAGAGCCCTACAGCAGAAAAAAGGTCTGGTGTGACCAGAATGTTCGAGCTAGAGAGTATGCTGTGGGGCAGCAGGTTATGGTTCTCATTACTGTCAGACACATCAAGCTGCAGGCAGCTTTGGAAGGATCCGTCAAAGTGGTAAGGAAGGTCAGTGATGTTAACTACATGGTAGAACTGCTAGGCAGGAGGCAGGAGCATAAATTGTACCATGTTAACATGAAGAAGCCCTACCATGATAGGGAGGTCCTGGTGCTAAATATTTACAGTGGATGGCAGGAGGAGTCTGAGGGGGATGTGGTGACTGATCTTCTCAGTGAGGCTTGGACTGATACCTCAGTGGAAGGAGTAGCAATGCCCCAGCAGCTATCCCCTACTCAGGTTCATACTTCAGAAACATGTAGAAGAAGAGATACATGATCTAATATTATTTTGCCAACAAAGTGCCAAAGGAGTAGAATTTATTTTCTAATTTGCTGGCACTAATAGTGATAATGTGGTAACTAAAGCAACAATTAAATCTGAGAAGGAAAAAAGGCACTGTTACTAATTAAGCTATGTTTACATCTGGATATCTAAAAGAACTCGAAGATTGCTACATATGGGCAGACTGATGTAAACTAAGTGGTATCCATTCTTAAACGATTGGTGGAAATGTATATTTATGTAAAAAAGATGCCATTGCTCCAACCCTCCGTGAAAACACTAATGCATACCAACTTCCCCTGTTACTTTGATCCCCACTACTATGCTATACTATTAACTGCAATATAAAAAAAAATTTATTCTTTATGGTTTCTGATTTGGATCCTGCATAACTAGTAAAAATGCTGTTTAACTAAGTACTTTTGCTGCTATATAGTTGTTTGACATGTACCATTACTTATTATACTATTGCATAAAATAATAATATTAACTGTAAAAACTGGAGCTTTTCTCCCCGGACCTCTGCTGAAAAAGGGATTCGGCTCAGTCAGACATTCCTGGTCAACAAATGTGAAATAAATAAATAAAATAAATATGATGGAATGCATACATATTAATTTTTTATTGTTTCTTCAACAAAAAAAGTAAAGCAGATTAAAAAATGTAGATTTATCACTGTGACACTGATCATTCTAAAGTTGTCTGCTGTGTATATTATATGGGATATGGAATGTATATATGTGTACAACATGCATCAGGATGTAGTGGCGCTCATTATATTTCAAGGTGCACATTCAAAATGGACAGCCTCAACAATGTGCCAATAGAGGCATGACAGCAAAAATGATGGAATAGAATGCTATGGAACATAGTCCAAGACAGGCAATGAATTAAAAAAAAACAATATTGAACTTGTGTACACAAACACACAAATGAAACTATCAGGACAAGTTATATACCAGAGATTTATCCACAGACCATCGGTGCAAATATATGCTGTGTTATATCATAACATGCAGGAAGTCACTAATCTACCTCAATTCAATAGGCCACATCTGAATTTCCATGTGACAAAAATGTAGGCTGTAACAACAACCGAGTCCATAAGCATGTTAATAGACAAAAGCTCCCCATCCCCAAGTCATTAGGTGGCAGTATCCTGTTAGACAGATAGCTAAATGCACAAGCTACTCAGTGATGCATTTATAGGAACACCTATAACAGGAAATGTGTAAGATGAAGCATATGTGCATCTGCTGGCAGAGTTACTGTCATGTAAAATGCAGTGGCAAAGTGTGAAGTCTAAATGCACTAGATTTAATAGCCTGATATGTGACCACACAAATGTAAAAGATGTGGCTACAAGATAGCCACTAGTGTTTCTGTACAAGCCTGCATAATGTCTAGAGGTACTCAACAGACAATTTCATGGCCAAAGGTTTTCATCAGTGCAAGGCAAACTTCAGGGCAGATAATGGCCTTCAAGAAATGAAAATATACATCTTCAGAATGGTAGAAAAAGTAACTTAAAGTTGAACAGGTCACCACAGTTACTTGAAGGAAGTTTGAGACAGACATTAGAAAAATATAATACAAAGGACTCTGGCAGTAGTGTCACCAAAAGCCCAATTTGATATTCAATTGTAGACTGCAGTAGTCAAAGCAAATAGCAAACGTCCCCATGAGTCACACAGCATTCTTGCACACTAATGTAGTTTTGAATCTAAAATAAATAATTTAATTAGACACATAAAGTTAATATTAAGTTGCATGATATTCCATTTCTTTGAATAAGACTGATATTTACTTCGAATTGATGACTGCTCAGATTCTTTTCTAAGTTTTCCCATTTAAACTGAATACAATCTTTAAACATTATTGCCCCAATGGTCCGAAGAAGGGAACACTAAAGAAAACCTAATACAGGCAGTGAAGCAGGCTACATATATATTCTTTGGCCACTGGACATATTTGTTCTTGTTTGTTGTGAAGGGTTATTTGATTCACTTCATATTAGCTATTTATATTTTGAATGTATGTAATCTTCAAAGAATTTCAGGTAAACTAGTTTTATTATTTGCAAAATTCTAGATGTAAACATAAACTTTACTGGCTTGGTTAGTTTTCAGTTGCAATACTCTCCTATGTTATATTTATATTCTGGGGGTCATTTAGTCTATTCTTTGACCAGTACTGCATTGATAAACATCACTGTTCCCATTTGGGAACATTGGGTCATCTTGGCTACATTGTGTTATTTACTGGTCATACCCACCCCGGAATTACTGTATCTTTTGTGGGTGGCTGCTGTTGTGAGTGTATGAAATTGCAGTTTGATTAAAGAAAGATTAGTGCTTAGTCAAACATAAAAATGCAGTAACAGCAAATTGTTTCTCCTGATATGAGCAAGTGTTTGATGCATGAATGGCATTTTACACAACAGAATAAATACTTTTTCTGAAAGAAAGCAAAATATGTCCTAATTTTTTTTACAGACTTCAGATGCAAGCCATTCGAAATTACTTCACTCTTGCCCAGGTTGTTGAAACAGTATTGCTGAATTCTGACAGTGACAGAATATAACGACATCCCAGAAATTTGTATTCTTCCACCAATGGATGGGGATGATTCTGAAGTCGAACATATTGATAAACATCAGTTGGGTCCAGATGAACCATCAGATATTTGTGAAGAACTGGACATGTTCACTGCTGCAGATTGTGACTCTGATGAAACTGTGACTTCTGCAGCAGTTACTTGTGACACTGAAAAACAGCATTCATGCAGTCATACAAGAACATGCAAATGTGGCTGCAAAGTACAGGAAGCTGTTCATACTGCAGTTGAAGAAGATAATTATGGTTCTTCAGAGCAAAGAAAATGAAAAACTACAAAGCAGGCTGAAGGTGTGGCAGGAAGTAACAAGACTGCAACTTGAAAATTCAGGTCTTCAGAGACAGTGCAGGTACCACAGTCAAGCCATAAAACCAGTTGGAAAACGACAGACAAGTTCACGGAGCCTATGAAATCTGAGGAAGTAACCAAACTACTTGATACCTATCCAGAAATGCTGATGAAGACACTGTTGGAGTTATTTGATGCATGTTTTGGTGACGATCTGTTTGATCACTTGAAAACAGAGGATTGTATGGACATCATCATGAAAATGCACCAGGGTTTTCAATGTCCACAGAAGAAATTAGACAGCATTATTCTGCTGCCAGGATACTGCACATTGACTAGAGAAACAGATTAGTGGATCACGGCTGATGACTTTGATTGTGATGCGGTGAAGAAAGCAATGACCAAAAACAGATTCCAGAAAGTGAAGACATTTTTCCATGCAGCCGATAACAAGAACCTGGAGCAGTCTAAAGCTGCAAAAGTGAAACTTGTTTATGATAGTCTGAACAGTGCATTGATGCAGTTTGGCATGTTTGAAGAGAAGCTGAGTATAGACAAATCAAAGGTTTCATATTATGGCCCCCCATGGGGCCAAAAGGTTTATAAGGGCTAAGCTAATAAAATTTGGCTATAAAATTAGGATGTTCTGTTCTTCAGATGGATTCCCATTCCAGGCTTCTATTTATTGTGGTAAAGCAGATCGGCCTGAAAACATTGGCTTGAGGGAGCATGTGGTTCTCAGTTTTGTTGATAAAATTCCATCAAAAAGGCAGCATATTGTCCTCCTTGACAACTTCTTCTCATCATATTCACTGATGTCTCAACTCAGAGATTTGGAAATGCATGCCACTAGAACTTCTCATGAAGGCAGACTTGACACAGTTACTTTACCAAGCAAGCAAGAGTTCCAGAAGTCACAGAAAGGAAAGTATGAACACAAGTGTGACGGCAAAGTAAACATTGCCAGATGGAGCAACAACAGTGTGGAGACTTGTATGTCCAACTTTGATGTTGTCAACCCTGCTGTGATGATTGAACACCATGTCAAAGGTACTGAGAGTGGTGAAAAGGCAAATATTTCATAGCCAAGAATGATAGCTATCTATACGTCAGGTATGGGTGGTGTGCATCTGCTTGATCGGCTTCTAGCAGCATACCATCCTATGGTAAAGTCAAAGAAATGGTGGTGGAATCTTCTAGTCAATGCATTCAACATGGCAGAAGTTGCTAGGTGGAAACTTCACAGTAAAGTTACTCTATTTTCAGACCATCTCACACATCTTGAATTTCGTTGGGAAGTTAGTAAGGGCTTGCTCAAGAGAGTATCTCATTGCCAGCTCAGTGGTCCTACTGCACCAGTGTCTCATCTTCTGTGATAAGAGGGAACCCAGCACTACCATGAATGAATATTGCAAGGGAGGTGTGACTACTTCCATTCAAACACATGAAAGAAATGTGGAAATTGCGACAAGTGCCTTCATATCAACTACTTTGAACTGTATTACTCAGCACTTTTGAACTCTGCTAGGCCTGATGTCTTGACCAGCTACCATTTGACAATTCAGTGAAATTATTTTACACTTTCCTTTGACATATCACATATACTGTAAAAAGAATATGAAGATGACAGTTGTAAGGTACAGTTAAAACATTAACATTACAAGACGAATGCGGTTGGATTTTTGTTCTAACATTAACTCATTTCCTCTGGAGCAGCTCAGGGAATGCTGCCTGCTTACTTCCACCATACAAACAACAGTGCAGCCTGAGCTTATTTTCAGATACTCCATTTGTAATACCATACAGAAAGCAAATATTCATAACTCTTTAACCATAAGAGCTGGACTAAAAATGTAAAGGTGAAAGTTGTTCAGTAGACACTGATCTTTCCAATTATGTAAATGTTGACAGTGTGCATCCAAATCACTATTAAATATTTGCCAAGGAATGATGATTTTATGTATATTGTTTACCTTTTTGGTAAAATAAAAAACAATTACTTGGTGAACAAACCATGTAGATCCATACAATTTGTAATTAATCTGTTTGTATGAATGTCAGCTTTAAAATGATACCTTAACCTTTAATGCTCCTTTACTGAAATATTCACAGAAATATGATTAATATTATATTTCTCATAATCTGCTAATTAAATAAAGCGTAATATATCATCATGTGTAACAGACAGAGCCTACATATCAGTGTACAAGTTGTGTGGCTCAATTTCAGCTTCAAAATGAGGTTTTACTTAGCATGTTAACATGTTCCCTATCAAAGGTATTTGCCAAAATATGAAAAAATATCATAATTCTCATAATCTAATTCCTAAACAAGCTGTAATATCTGTGCATGTGTACAGCATACAGACATAGTTCTTTTACCATGTTGTAAGTACTAATACTGTGTTCAAAATTAGGTCTTACTCAGCGTGCCATGTTCCCTAGCAAAGTTATTTACCAAAATATGAAATAATATCATAATTCTCATAAACTAAGTCCTAAACAAACTGTGATATCTGTACATGTGTACAGCATACAGACACAGTTCTTCTACCACATTCTAAGTACTACTACTGTCTCCAAAATGAGGTATTACTTAGCATGTTGACATGTTCCCTAGCAAAGTTATTTACCAAAATCTGAAAAAATGTAATACATTTCACAACCTGTCATAAACACACTGTGATATATCTATACATGTGTACAGCATGCAGACAGTTATTTTGCTATCTTAAAATGAGGTTTTACTCAGCATGTTGGTAAGTTGCCCATCACACTTGTACAACAAAATATGAAAAATAACAGTGGCACTCAAAGGCATCTGGAGTGCCCTATACCTGTACTTGCAATGCGATAAGTTTTACTAATGTGAATAACAGAGGCAGCTGCTGATGGTTTTACCTGACAAGTGATAATGACTTGGTGTTATACTGTAACTGCACTTATTGTAAATTAATAATGTGATAATGAATGGCATTTAATTACTGCAAGGTTCTGCATGCTCAGACAAAGGTGATAATTGCTGCACATAACCTGCTGAGCAGATATTCATTACATTCTTGGTGCAGTTGTAATGTAAGACTGAGTCATAACTATCTGCCAGGAAAAGACCAGAGTAATTTAGCAAAAGTTGAATAACACTTGCATTGAATTCAAGGACAATAAAATGTCAGATAATTTTGTAGTTTACTCAAAAACAGAAAACTGTGTGCAAATAAATACATTTAACATACCAGGTTACACTCACAGCTGTAGGATGCAAGTTAGAATTACAAAAGCAGAACTAGCAGGAACAAAACATTAGAAATAGAAAAAAAACATATTTATATTTGTCTTTCAGTTATTATAGGTGAACACCAGGAACAGAGGAATACATCAAACTCATGCACTTTTGAGGACATTCCACAACCTTAGGCTAGTGGCTGAGTTACTTCACACCTGTCGGTGGGGGAATTAGGTGTGCATGTGTGCTTCAAACTTCAAGCATTTTGCTATGATGCCAAAATGACCATAGCATTTATATATGTGATTATAACTTTAAATACTAGACAGTTTAATACTGTTTATTTTTACTTCAACTATTGTACAATCAAATCCAAATAGAATTCTCTTTTAAGACTTTTTTTATTCCATCTCCCAAATTCTTCACAAGCTATTCAGGAGCAGTGCCTCCTGTGGCCATCAATGAAACATCACACATTAGTTCTCCTTCAAAAGGGCTCATTCAGTGGGTGCCTGGTTTATGCCATCCAGGTATGGTGAGGTAACAGAATGGTAACATGTCCACTGCTAACTACACAATGAGATTCAATGTAGTGTGGAGAGCACAGAAATTGCTGGGTCCTGTTGTGAAGTACCCACAGTAGGCAGATAGTATATTGTTATTTTTCCCTATGATTGAAGGCGCATGCCATGATTTTACATCAGCAGCTGCTGTATCCATTTTAGAACACTAAGCCACTATAATATTTAATAAAAATACACAAGAAGCCAGAATGTGGTTCAACACACAAAGCTTACATGTCATAATGGAGCAGCCAAGATGGCATATACTTCAGTACGGAAGTTTTCATAAGCATCTCATACACTATGCTTCCTTCCAGCATAATTATCTAGCCAGTGGAGACCATTTCTTTCCCTGTTCAAAATTAACTTACTGATTTAGTGATGTTTATATATATATAAATGCATATTATGATTACTAAACTATTTAGCATATTACAAATGACTAGTAATTATTACTATTCAGATCAATATTCACTAAGCTTCAGTTGTATACATTAATCACTTAACATCAATATGCTTTTCAATTAAAATTTTACTTTGCAGTTCCCAACATTTTCCATTCTTTATAGGCTCACTCTCTGAAGTAGGTCTCTTCATGCACTCATGTACCCTGATTAATGACTCTGGGGTCCCAATGAGAATGAAGGAGGGAACTAGCCATGTTCAAGAGGCAAATCCACCTGTACAATATCCTTAAAAATCCTTACACTGGGAATCTGCTGATTCTCCACTACCACCTTCAGACCTTGAAAAAGAGTAATGTCCTTCCGTTAATCTGCAGTGTCATATACTGATTGGTTATTCTTTTTGGGGTGAATATTTTCCACCCTTTTGGGGGTAAGGCTGTGGCCATCTTGATCTGTCAGAACTAAACATATTTTGTAAAGGGTGTACATCTCTTAATAGGTAGGTACCTCCAATTCGGTTTTAATGGCAAATCCATTTTATATACCGGTGATATACATCAGAGGTCTATACTCTTGCAGTCACACAGCCGGATTTCCACGTAGTACTTCTGTAATCATGCATCAGCATATACTGTCGTGTCAAAAATAAATAAATAAATAAATAAATAAATAAATAATACTTGTCTGGGCTGTCATTCGGGTCTATATTAGAACATCGAAGTTTCAAAATTTCAAATATTCTAATATCGACCCCTATTCAGCGAAAGCTGAAAACATCGAACATACAGAACAGCACATTTTTTTGCTAGGGAAAAATTTGCTGTTCCAAAACACATACACACAACACAAGCACACCAAACAAACAGCAATCCACACACATACACCTAAAATCTTACACCTAACCCTACACTAAACTATACACACACACACCACTAACTATCCACTTACCTTAACCCAAACCCTAACCCTAAGGCCCATCATTATTGCACACTCACCTCACCCGCACCCTAACCCTAACTCACCTACCCTGCCCTAACCCTCACATCTATACAATCACACACTTACCTGACTCGTGCCCTAACCCTAACTCACCTAACCCGCCCTAACCCTTACGTCCACATAATTGCACACATACCTAACCCGCTCCCTAACCCTAACTCACCTAACCTGCCCTAACCCTCACATCCACACAATCACACACTTACCTAACCTGCACCCTAACCCTAACTCACCTAACTCGCCCTAACCCTTACATCCACACAATCGCACACATACCTAACCCACGCCCTAATCCTAACTCACCTAACCTGCCCTAATCCTCACATTCACACAATCACACACATACCTAATCCACACCCTAACCCTAACTAACTTAACCCACACTCAATCGCACACTTACCTGAACCCGACCCGTAACTTTCCACCACAGCACTGAAAATACCTAAGCAACATAAACAGACAACCAAATTCTTTCCCTAGGAAAAAAATTGGTTTTCTGTTGCTTTGATATTTTCATCTTTCCCTGAATAGGGGTTGATATTAGAACATTCGAAGTTTTGAAACTTCGATGTTCTAATATAGACCCTGTCATTCACATACCTGAAATGCTTTTTACTTACTATTGTCAGTACATTAGGCTTCCATAGGTCCAATTTTGACCAAGCTCTTGTTCTAATGCAGAACTGCTGCAGCAGTGTCAGTGGCTTCAATGTTTGGAAAACTAGTTTGCCTAGAACTGTAACTGTTTACGATCACGGTTCATAGCTTTGGTGCTCTTCTTAAATGCCTGAATAAATCTTTTTGCAACACATATGGGGTGAAGGTAATTTTGGCACAAAATACATAAAGATGAGAATTGTATCAGTAAGTCTTCTAAGTATAAGTGGCTTGATAAGGTGCATTTCAACAGTAGCAGTTATCAAGTGTGTAAAGGATTATGGGGCGCAACTGTTATTGAAGTGGCCTTGCAGTTGAAATGCTTGCAATACACTTCAGGCACTGTTCCAGGATTTATTCTTGAAGTGAATGACATAGGAACTGAAAACAAATGGAATATTCCGCATGTTCACTTACACATATATGCACTTTAATATAAAATAAAAAAAAAATAATCCAAAGAACTGAACAGTGGTTTCAATAACAACTTTGTTTATTCCATTAAACTTTAATCTTTATCTCAGATGTTCGCTCTTTTACTCTCAACCTTCACTCTCTGTCTCACACACACAGACACATATCAGCTTGCTTTGATCACAAGAAGATACGGACTGCATAGCAAGCCGATTTTCTCTGAAAAATCAAATATGAACATTACCTTACTCCATAATGAAAACTAAGTTAAGACGGTAACTAACACAATTCAGGTACTTTTTCAACTTAGTTTTTTAAGTGTAGTTAAAATGTGACTGTAAAGTTACCCACGTTTGTGGAAGGCACTCGGATGTAACAGCATACAATTTCTAGCACCTCAGAGAGCATTTGGATGTAAGCACAAAGGCACCAAGGGACGGTACTTGGGGTTAATGAGTTACTGTACCAACGTTCCTATTTGGGAATATGAGTGTAATTTTTTGATGTTGGTCAGTTTTACTGTGAGCTTGCATTTCTTTATCTCAGAGGATAAGAAAGTGTCAGGAAAAATTATATTTAACAGATTTTGCCTTTTATTTATATACCATGGAAAATGAAAGTTAATGAAACTAAAAGCCAAGTAGATTTGAACTGTACACCCAAATCTTAAAACATTTATGGTATGTTAAAAGCTTGGAAAGAAGCCAGTTTTCAATTATCTGCTAAGTTAAAGATATTGTGGAATTCTTGCTTTCATATTATTTCCGTATTCTCAGTAATCTTTTATCAGCACATGCAAGCAAACCAGAACAAGATCATAACCACATAGATTAGTTGACAACCTTCCCTATAACTCCCATCACTGCATGTCCTTAATGAAAATACAGTACAGCATACTTTGAAGTCACATCCAGCATTAAACACAGCTTGCCCTGTTGCAGGATACAATAAATGTAATGATAGTTGTACCAAGGAAGTTGTGTGCAGGAGCCTATTCTTTCAGTGAAAGAGTTCTGGTGGTAGAAAAACAAATCATTGTACTGAAAAATGCAGTTTTGTACCAGAAGTCAGAGATGTTTCTAATAACCTTGTCTTAAAAAGTTAGAAATTAATGAAGAACTGTTGAATGCCTTCCCCCTAAAAATGTTATTATGCATAGAGAGTGGGCTATTTGTGAAGCTTTTAAAGACAATTTTTGAAATGTTTATAGTCATGTTATAATAGACTATACTGATATGAGGTTGTTATTGACGTTATGTACAAAAATTGAATCAGAAATGATATCAATAAAAGTGATCGTACATTACATATCTGAAATAAAAAAATAGTAACAGAACTCTACGGGTATACAATTTCTTCAATAATATGGAACTGCTATGTATACTTTGTATCAAATCTGTCAAATTATATCTGACAGGATAGTCATTCTTATTTCTCTGAGTGCAATAAAAGCTACTAATGTCAAAAACTATGCAATGGAAGCAAATGACAGGCAGCACATGGACAGCTGATTTTGTACAACGTTTAATTTGCCCATTTTGGAAAGACCTATTGTAGGATTTGTGATGTTGCTAGCGTGTGGAAACAGCCTCTGCTGTGACTGTAGGTATGTAATCTGCTTTCAAAAGACTGAAATTATTTGCCATTGAGCCTTTAATCAGATCCCATCTGTAAAGGTATCTGTCATGAAAAGAGCAGACCCAGTGGCCTATGCAAGAGAAATAAAACACAGGCGGTGATACTGTCAGCTGAAGATCTCAACTTCTTTAACTTGAGTGGCAAAACATGCAAGTGAAGTGGAATTAATTTTTGCTCAAAAGAAAGGGGCATGTGCTTCACTTCTGTACATTCTGACATTTGAAACACATACCCATTATCAATAAAAAGTTGTACCATTGTTATGTATTTGAGGGAGAAGGCAATGGGATTTATTGCTGTAATTAAGTTTATAGTTTGACGAACAAGCTGTTGGTCTGTTGGTTATCTAGGAGCCTGATGTGCTGGAGCCTATAGACTCCCATTTAATCATCCAATTCCTTTTTGAAGATAGGACTTAATGAGCTGCATTTAATTGATAAGGGAGTTTATTTCATAGACATTAGAGTCTCAGAGGTATGCTATTTAATGTTCCAATGTACAGTTGATATAAATTTTTATTGAGGCAGAATGGCCTCTGGTGTTAAGGTCCTTGGGTGGGGGTAGTCAGACTAAAGGGCTTCAAAGAGTACAAAGTGTTTTAAAGTTCTGCATGTCATGCGCAGGTCTTCTCTAAGAAGGCAATATGATGCAGAGAAGAGAGAAATGATGTAGAGATGAGCTAGAGAGAGCCAATGCAGTCTTTGTCTATAAGATAAGCCTTCAAGCCGTTCATCTATCTTTGTGATGAATTGTTTTACCTTTTTCAACTGCAGCAAATGGTATGTAAATAAGCCATAGAACAGACCACCATATTTAATAATTGTTCTGACAGAAGGTATAAATTCAAAAGGCGACAATTTAGTCTGCGGAGTGTCCCTCAACCTCATACAGGATCAGGTGGCTGTCATCATATAATAGCCATAAATTACAGTCAGTTTTGACATCTGAGAAAAATACGCCATAAAAGAATGGCTGCAAGGCAGACTCCTGAGAGATGCCAGTGATGTTTTCTGATGGTGAAGGTAGGAGTCCTCCTGTTCTTATCCTTTTTTTTTTGCATGGCTATGCAGCCAGTTGTGAATCCAAGTCATTATGACTTCTTTTATCTTCAGATACCTATGTTCATTCATGATTCCATCATGTGGCATTCTGTTAAAAGCTTTAGCCAGAATGAAACAAGGTTTGTGTATAGATAGGTGTTCAATGAGCAAAGTAAAGATGTTTTCAAGAGATTTATGAGGTTAAGGATACAAGATATACTATTGATAAAAGTATACTGGGTTACATCATGGACAAGTTTTCATGTGTCATAAGTGTAATGATAATTCTTTCCATCACCTTGCACAATATTATTGCAAAGCTGATTGATCCATAGTTCTTGTTTTCTGGATTTTGACCACAAGAGTCTTTGTCTAGATATCAGGCATATAGCCAATTTCTAATGTTCTGTTAAGAATGTATATAAGGGGGTATACTAGGCTATTTTTGATTTCTCAAATTAGACTTATTGGCATCTTATTAGGAACCATGGAACTGGCCTTTCTTACCTTATTGAGAACAGATGTAACCATTTCAAATGTATTTTCAGGTAGCAGCATCATGCAGGGCAGAGTGTATGGACTTTTCCTTTGGTGACTGAAATTTGCTCCAGATCTTTGTGCTATTGTGTTAGCTATACTTGTTGACTCTGTTGTGGTGGAACAATGTTGTTGCACACTGCGTTTTTGTTTCATACCCTTCAGTAGTTAGGGGTGGCAGCAGAAATCCTTATTACTGTCACTTATCGTGATGACAAATCTCACCTCGAATAATGCTTTGCTGCTTTTGATTGTTTTATACACTCTTTTTCCTAGCATTGTACTTAGCCTCAAACAATGGGATGTGTAAAGTTTAAACTCTTTACTTGCTTTTTTCTTCTTGTTCCATTAGTTCATACATGAATATAGGTACAGTGCTTTGTCAATGTTCCTTTAAATATTGTGGTGGACTTTTTCACTACGCTTACTTGTGATTGGTTTCTTTTTGGAGATATGTCATTGTTTGCAACCTTTAAATGAGTCACATTAGTGAGTCTGTGATTCTTTGATTAATTCATGTTTCTGAAGATGATTTTTTACAGATGAAAGTGCTTAACCATGGTTTTAATTATAAAGAGTTCCAGAGTCTTAACTACCTGGTAAGTTTTGATTCTATATGCTGATGAAAGTTTGGGTCTTTTAAGTGTGTAACTGAGGATTTTTTTTCTTTGAAGAAACTTTAGGTCAAGCAGGGTTGGGTCTTTCATAATTGAAAAGGCTAGACACAAATCACCATGGAGGACTCTATAAGAGACTGAGTACAGAGAGAGTGCTTACAGTCTGCTTGAATAACTTAGGGTATTATGACATTGATATCTCTGTGGTCTGTCAAGATGAGTGATATATTTTGCCAAATGCATGCCTAAAAGGCACTTATGTTCAGTAATGGATCTAATCAGAAATGTGCAAAGGGCAATTAAGACTTATCTGACCTAGAGTAAATGCCTTTGGAAATGAGTTAAGCCTGCTAGATTGGTTTCTGAAGTATAATGGAGTTTTGGAAGGTCAAAATATAAGGAATTATCAACAAAGAGAGCCTATATCCCATACTGCACTATCTATTGTGGTGTATCATCTTTCCTTATATAGCTCAAGACCACAGTCATTGCTACAATGCTTAACCTAATCTAATTTAATCCACATCAGAGCAACTGCAAATTCATATGTTTATAGGCTCATAGATGTTTACTAGGCTAATGACCACAAGGGCCTTTTTAAGCCTAACCATGCATCTCGAATCTCTGTCAAGTTGTAATACCCTTGATAAGTGTAAGCAGGGGCTTGGGATATGAAACATTTACAAGCAGGGGCATGGGAGATAAACCATTTACAGGCTGCCTGTGTCCGTTAGAGACATAGGTGCAAAACCAAGGATGAATTTCCTGTTCTCTATCTGATTGTCAAAGTTACACTTGAATTGGGTTAGGGAGGAACTCTACTTCAACTGAATGGGGACCTTATTCCAGAGAAGGGGTAGTCTCTGGTATACATACCTGTCTGTTCAGCAGGTCCTCTTTATATCACAGGCAATGTTTAAGTTTTTAAAATGGGTAATTCTGGTGCTGTGTGTCTTGTAGATATACAGGAGGTCCATCAGGGTGGATTCTGACAACACTTTATATGCTAGGCATAGATCTCCCCTCAACAGCCTGCAGAAGATAGAATGCAGGGACAGGGCCTTGAGACAGTCTGCATGTTACTTACCCCTTGTATTCTTTTAGTGAGGAAGCTCTGTGGATGTTCAGCTTGTTGGATGTGCCTGGTTAGGTACATATCAAAGCGGGGACTGTAGTCAATGATAGATCTGTTGAATGTTGAATACAGTGGAACAATGATTTTCTTGGACCTAGTTGCCATACTTTTGTTTATAAGTTGCACAACACTGAATGGATTTCTCACTACTGTAGGCACATGATGGTCAATGGCTATATTACTGCTATGTGTGTGTCCTAAGTCCCTGACTACTGGGTCATCTCTTAGGGGTGTATTATCAACATGCTAGATATTCGGGGTATATGACTTCCAGAAAGATACTATTATGTATTTTTTGGCATTTAGTTTTAGTCCATGACTGTGACACCAGATAGTTGTTTGTATAAGCCCTTCCTGGAGAACATTTGTGCTGGTGGGGGATTCTATGGCTGCTCCTAATTTGAAATAATATACACATTTAGTTAGCCACAGGCCATTACAGTGGCCTTGATTTCATAAAAGTAAATGTCAAAAAGGAGCAGTCCTAGGACTGATCCCTGAGGAAGTCCACTTGTGACTGACCTCTTTGTAGAGGTACATTCCCCATTTCTAGGTTCCTGGGTCCTGTTTTTTAGCCAGCTGTCTATCCACTGAGTATCATAAGGGTTTATAGCTAAGCTCCTGAGTTTGTCAATAATGCCTAAATGGGGAATTCTGTCTTATGCCTTGGCCAGGTCAAGGTAGGTAGTGTGAACTGTTTTGCACTCATCCATTGCTTTGGTGACCTTCTCAAAGAAGTTCACCAGGTTGAGTAGGCATGACATGCCATTGATGAAACCAAATTGGGTTGGGTCCAGTGTCTGCAGGTTTCCGACATCATTATTGATTCCATTATAATTCTTTCCATGGCTTTGCATATGAGACTAGTAAAACTTATGGATCTATAGTTTCCATGGTCTGTAGATGGCTTGCCTTTATGCAGAGGGATTACTGTTGCTGTTCTCCACTCATGAGGCATGAAGCCTGTTTGGAAGCTACAGTTAAATAACAATTCCAGACGGCCTGATAGGTTATGTTTCATGCTAGTTAAAAGGTATACTGGGATATTGTATGGGCCCATTGATGCAGTGTTTTTGGCCTTAGAGAGAGAGGGAGAGACAGAGACAGAGATAGAGCATTAAGGACATGTTCCCTGGTGATAGTAGGGGGAGTTATACTGCTTTTGATAGTATTTTCTGAGAGAAAGCTGATGGGGAGAGAGGGGTAAACTTGGAGCAGAATTTGTCTGCCAGTAGGTTTTCTATATCTTCTGGCTCAGTATAGGTGGCTGCATTAAGAATGAGCTCTACGCACAACTGTGTATTGCCTTTGAGGTTGCAGGCATAGCTAAAGAACGTGTTGTGGTTGGCCTTGGCCTGGAAGGCCAATTTTACCTCAAATTTGGCTTTGGTAGACTTTATTTGTCCTGTGAGTTGCTTGTTTAGTTTGATGAGAGTGCTTTATTCTGTTGGGTGCTGCACCTCCTAATTTTCTGCCATGATTTTCTTCCTTCTGTTATACAGCCGATTGATGCTGTGATTCCACTAGGACTGCTTGTTTTCTGAGTTAGCCCTGTACTTATTCCTGCTGGTTGCAGCAGCTTCTATGGAGCTATTAACATGATTGGACAGGGTTTCTGTGAAAAGTTCCATGTAGGCAGCATATTCCTCAGGATTTATGGGGCTTGACATTTTGTCAGGCTATCACTTATAGTAGAAAGTTAGCCGTAGAGTAGTTCCTAAATATTCCAGGGTTTGCTGGGGTTCCAGGTTTTAGTTTTACTTCATAGGAGACCATTTTGTGTTCTGACATTACCAGCAAAGGCATTACACTAGGGGATGTGCAGCACTCTTCCATATAATTGAGGACCAGTTCCAGTGGGCTTACACCCCTGGCTGGTATACTGACAATCTGGTCCAGGGAGTTTGTGTTTACAAAATCCAGGAATCGCTGTGCCTGTACATTTGGTGATGTATATGATTCCCAGTTAATAGTGAGGTAATTAATGTCACCCATGAATATGGTATTGGGTTGGATGGTAAGTGTTTCCAATAATTTTAAATACATGCTATGGGTTTTGTGGATCATAGGGGGACTAATAGCATGCACAGAAGTGGTATGGGATTTTATCTGTGATGATATGAATGTGCAGAAGCTCAAGCATATTATCCTGTTTGACCAGCCTGGAGATATATTTATTTTTAATGGAAATAGAGACAACTCCACCATTACTCCCTGCCTGTGTAGTAGCTGGTCTAAATGTGTCGAAGGCACTATAGCCTTGCACTACAGGTGCACTCTCTGTAGCCTTAAACCATATCTCAGTGACTGCACAGATGCCAGCATTCTCTAGTAAGAGGAGAACTTGTAGGGGACTGGAGTTTTTGTTTAGACTCCTAGCATTGAATAGTAACACCTTTAGATTTTCTTGGTTTTGAGTGTCTATTTTGGAAGTACTTTTAGTTTGGCATTGCTTATAAAAGGCACTATGGGGGAGGAGAATATTTTAGCTAATATTTGAAAGCATAGAGGGGAGATGTACAGAGCATCCCTGGCAAAACAACGCGGACTGTTGACCATGTTCTTCCATGTTGACAAATAGTGCACCCCTTAGAATGACAACATAAACTAAGCCAACTATTAAAGTCAGTCATCTTCTGTTTGTATTGTGGCCTCATCCTTGGAGAAAGTAAAATGCTGCTCATGCTAGGCTCATACCAGCCTGGGATACATGTTCCAAGAGCTCCATGATGTCTCTCTTCATATTGCCTAGGGAGGTATGTCTCAGGTCATTTGCATGCACATGGACTATGATTGAGTCACACCAGTACATGTGGTCCAATGACCTGAGTGCATGTGTAATGTGGTGGATCCTGGTCCCTGATAAGCAAATGACCATAACATTCTCCTTACTCAGCCTAATGAGATGGGCCTTATGGGCTGAGAAGTAAAGGCTCTATGAGATGTGACCATATGCGTTGATGTGGGTGTTGTTTTGAAAGAGGGCTGCTGTAGGTATTTGTTATGTGTACTTCATCTAGGAGGTCATTGGGGTTTTGAAGAAATCATTTAAGTGCCTCAGCATATGTGGGTCTATATGTCTGCTTTGAAATGTTTATGATGGGTGCATTGTGTGTGTGCTACCGACAACCTGATTGACATTATCAGTGCTTTTATGTGAGAGCTTTGTTTCTAGTGATATTGTGTAAACACATCTCTCACATACCATATCAATTTGTTTAAGAATTAATTGGTTGTCAGTAAACATGAGGCAATTTCTGCATTGCCTCAGGATGCCCATATCCAACAAGCTGGTAACAGAGATAGTGGGAAAGTTCACATCCATGGCAACAGGCCTTTTTTATTAATTAGATGGTTGGAGTGAGAATATAATATCAGGAGTGTCTGGTTTGCAACTCTGGGGGTAGTGCTTGTCACTGCAAACAAGTTGCCCTGTGTGCAACTAGGTATTGGTGAAATTTCAAAGGTGTTTTTACAGGACAAGCATCAACTCAAGGTGTCTGCGTCTGTACAGAGCACTGCCAAACAATTGGGGGAAGTGATAAATAGACCTTGATGATTTATGGATGAAGTATTTAAGGAGATATTGTGAAGTTTGTTTAGATAGTGACAAATCAAACAGTACTTCCTGAAAAGAAAGAGTTAGCTTTATCATGAATGATGAAAAGAGCGGAGTCACCTGAATGGCTACTGCTTGGCTACTAATAGTGCTGTTTTCAGCAGAGCTTCTCACTGCTGGGATACAATGTTCCTTTGCTTCTTCTCAAATCAGAAGTAAAACAGTAGCACCAATCCCAAGATGAAAATCAGGCCACAGGCTCTTTGGCGATCAACAGTCTTATCCTAGATGATGCAAGGGTATGTAGGCCTGTACCCTTTTCTTGGTAGATGTCTTGAATAGCAACCATACCAACCCAGGATAGTTCAACACAAACACTCACCACCCAATAAGAAGCAATCAGGAATCAATGCACTCTGGTTCTTCTCTCACCAGGAGCAAAATATATGCACAAATTCCAAGCTGGCACCCATGATGTAATTATTAGGCTTTCTGGTGATCAGCAGTCTCTATGAAATAATGCCACTCTGTCCCTTCTCTGACCAGGAGCAAAACAGAAGCACTACTCACAAGATGACTTCTGAGAGGCAGAATGTGAGCTGTCCGATAATTAGTGGTCTTAAGGATAGATGTTGCCAATTTTTAATGCAAGATGGAAAAAATGGGTTACTCTCATAAGGATTGCAGTGTTCAGTAAGCAGTTAGATATGAAAGGGGGTAAATTAAGCTTTAGCTATTTAAGTGTGGAGTCAATTATTTTAAAAGAGCAAAATAGATTGGAAGAGAGTGGTCACTTTGTATTCTGGCTCTGTAGAAAACAGTGGGATGAGCAATACATTTAAATAGCTGAAGGGGAGTGATTTCACAAAATGATAATTTTTTGCTTACTCAAAGTAGCCAATTGAAGAGAAGAGGGATGGAAATATGTAGTCAAAGTAACATAAGGACAGGAAACTTGAAGACAGCTGAGTTTAATTTCTGTGTAACTCACAAGATACAACGCTGTGGTCTCTTTCCTAGTTTAATATATAAGTAATAGTAGAATACAAGTAAAACACAGTGTAAAGAAAATAAACCACTGGATACAAAGTAGAAGAATGCAATGAAGCAATAAAAAATGCAAGAAATAAAAAACAAACATACCTTTCCCTCATGGTAATCTGTGGCAGAGTCTGAGTAAGCTTTTCCAGCAATGCTTTGAAATGTTTTATCTTGCCCCTTAAATAGAAGGTTTAGTTCCTAACTCACCCTCAGTTCACAGGTAATTAACCTTAATAGACCTGTTCTAATTTCTGTGTGACTCACAAGAGACCTGTCTGTGGTCTCTTTCCCAGTTTGAATATATAATAAAAAACAGAATACAAGTAAAATACAGTGGCAGAGTCTGAGTGAGATTTTCCAGTAAAGTGTAAATCTTGGGACTACACAAACATCATCCCCCACTACCATTTGGGGAAATCACATGAATCAACAAACTTGAAGTGTGCAATGGAAAAATCTCACCCTGGTAAAACACATTCTTAATCATGGTATTACCCCTGCCAATCAGAGGATGAACAAATGAAAAAAATATAATTTACAGTCATCCTTAAACTTAGAAAAAAAACATTTTCCTTGAAAATCCAATAAATAGATGCCAAATAGGAAATGACCCACAACTGAGCCCTGTGGTACTCAACTGGTAACTTTATTATGTTTTAGGAGTGTCACCTGTAATTCTAACCACGTGTGTTTTCTCATACAATGAGTTAGCAATACATCATGCAACATTGTGTTTTATATTCATATTTAAAATATCTGTCATTGATATCTGCATGGGGAATAATATCAAAAACCTTGATCCAGTCCAGATATACTCTGTGTAGTGCATGACCACTAACCACTGCTTTGGTGACTTTTCTGAATAAACTAATGAGGTGATGAAGGCAAGAACTTTCTTTTTCAAAGTTAAATTGATAAAGGATTTGGAAAATGAGACACTCAATATCCTGATTAATGAGGTCTATACAAATATTTTCCATGACTTTACATATCAGGCTAGTGGGACTAATGGGGTTGTAGTTACAAGATTACTTTTATTTTTACTTTATTTATTGTTTTTTTTAGGTTGTGGGTGTTGATGAATCTCACCTTCATCTTATTGTGATGCATAGATTTCTAATAAAACATTGTATGATGAAGTATGTGACAGATGTGATGGAAGCACTTGTTCAATGAAAGTTTTACTGCTGTGTTTTGCACTTAGCAATGGCATTTTGTTTTATCTTTACTTTTTAATACCATGATCAACTTATATGTGCATTTTTGTTATTTTAGTTATTTACAGATTTTAGATTGGAATATCCATTAATTAATTTCTGCTTAAGCATGCACTGTGGAAAGAATAGCATTTATTAACCCCTTTTGAGGACAGATGAACAGCATCCCTTGTAAAGCAGGTCTGGGAATCACACGTTTCTTCATAAGGGGAGAGGCACCAAATCTTCCTGAGCTGACACCATGATCTAAAGCAAAAGCTTTTACACATATTTAGTGATGAAGGAAGTCTCTCAATTGCAACCCTTTGCAAAGGGTTCACCAGCCTGCACAGAGAGACCTGGAAGGTCGGCTACATTCCTTTGCATTACTGGGAGAAGTAAGTGTATTGTGTCATTAAGTCCAGTATTCATAAATGAAAAGGGAAAATCATTAGAAGACTCTTGGATACACAATGAGTTTAGTGATATCTCAAATCTTAACTCTTATGTTTAATAGTATTACCAGTTATACCAATTTACCCATTTGCAGATAACTGTTAGAGTCCAGTAAAGTTACTGGCTTCTTTTAGTCCACTTCACATATTCTCAACTCAATCTTTTTACAACAAAGCAACTAAATACTGAGCAAAAAAATACTTAGTCTGAAAGTTAGCAAAAATGATTGAGGCTGTAAGCTGTTAAACAGCTGCTTCCTACAGTCCAGGATTTGATTCCCTCACTGCCTGTTTGCCTGTTGTCACTTCTGAGCAATTCCCTTGATTAGACAGTGCTCTAAGGAACTGGACAGGGTTCCTCAATGGTCTTGCTTAATGACATGCTTATTAAATATCTATGAAGCTGAGTTCTTCTTGAACCCCAAAAGCACACTACCATATTAATACATATCAGTATAAGGAATAAATGTGTAATGAACTGATAAGCCAAGAGAAACTACAACTTGCATACAAAGAGAAATTAATAGACTACAGAACTACTATTGATTGAATGCATTTATATAATAGGCAAACCTGAGCAGGGAGTTTTAAAACATTGACTGGCACAGCATATAGGATACTTGGTTTACCTCATTTGGTGACTGTATTAAATTCTTTCAGTTTTAGCTGACTTTACAGTACAACTACAGTTTATCAAAATGATAGCATCTCAATAAATAATTGTGCAGATTTTTAACAATAAACATTTAATTAGGTGACATTTAAAAACTGATAGAGCAGAAATGAATTTTTCATGATAACTTTCTGGGAAAAAATATTGTATCACAGTAGGAGTTTAATACCATCAGGCAGTCTTGCCCAAGAAAGTTAAAATTGAATGAGTGTGTGTGTGTGTGTGTGTGTGTGTGTGTGTGTGTGTGTGTGTGTGTGTGTGTGTGTGTGTGTGTGTGTGTGTGTGTGTGTGTGTGTGTTTGTGTGTGTGTGTGTGTGCCCATATGCGTATGCACCCCCATTGCTTCTACATGTTGGTTTATGCATTCGCAGAAGGTGAAGAATTCTTAGAAATACAGAAAATAATAAGAAATATTTAACAGTAACCTTCAAATATAATGAGATGTGTAATTTTATTAATAATTTAACAAATTAAGGCCATTATGCACAATTACCTTTTCTATGACATAGCTATAATACCCTATGTTTAAGAGAATTGCTTATAAGCACACAGTTTATGAGACACAGTTGAGGGAAACAAAACAAGGACTACTAAATTTTTTTTGGCAGGTCACATCCAAAAGTTTATCTGATAAACCTGACAAAGTTATCAAATCTTATCTATTTTGATGTGTTATCACCAGACAAATTACTCCATGTTTTTTTAACTGTTTCTCTATAGTTTCTGTATTTTCATCTTTTTTCTAATTACACCCTGCCTTCAATATTGCTTCACATTGTAAACAGCATTGATATGTACATCTCTCAAGCAATGGATAACCTGTTTAAAATAAGCTAACAAAGTCTTGCTGATCGATGTTTTGCTTTTTCTTGCAAGTGCCTTCAAAAATGTAATGCTTTTATGATTTTCTAGCAAGTAGAAATACAGTGATGCAGTTTACTTGTAGGAGACACCTTTCTTAGTAGTCTAACTGTTGGAATTAAATACTGTTTCCTTCCTTGTGAGAGGAGTGACACCCAGGCTAGTTCAGGATTTGTGACTGCTTTAAGGCTAGTTCAGGCCATTCAACTGGGGTTGCCACCATTCACATGCCCAAAGTGGGACATTCTTTATGAAAGTATGAGATTCTGCATTGCAAACCGCACCCACAACTAGTGCAAAGAACTAGGCTTTGCATAATTACTAAAATTAAGGCACAGCTGTGCGAAATCCAAATTGTTAATTCTGTGGCATATAATATGTACATGTTTCAGATGCAACAAAATTATTTTATGTAAGTTGTAAAGGAAACTTATAAAATATTTTTATCCTAAAATGTCAGGATATTTGCCATGTGTTATGTTTTCTTTTCACAGGACACAGCTGCCCAAATAGTGTATATCCTATGCAAAGTGGGAGAAGTGATAACCCTGCTTTCAACAACAGGTCTAAATATCTGAACAGTTTTGCATTCTGCTACCCTGTTCTTGTTGCATTCTTAAACCTAGCATGTTTCTTGTTGTCTGCCTCAAATGTGAATTTAATCACACAATTCCATCCCTTTCCTCATTCATTGGCTATTGTCAGAATGTATAACAGTATCATTTTGTGAAGTCACTCCTCCTAAGCTATTTAAATACATTGCCCTCCCATTAAATGCTATAGATCTAGAATACTGACTATCCACCAAGCAAGACTATGCAACTCTTTTAAATCTAATGCCTTTTAAATTACCTACTCTCACTATAAAATTGTCTTTGGAAGCTCCTTCTAGTCTCATCTAATCTGCTTATGCTAGTGAGTACCAAAGCTTGAGATGCCGTCTCTTTCTTATCTTCCTACCTGGTTAGTGCACACTGCAATATCTAAAAGTATTAACCCCATTTTTTCTCTTACTTATAAAATCAGAAACACATGGGACAAGACAAGCATTCGGTGGTGAATGTTGTATGAATTTTGTATATTCTACCATAACATAGCTGTCAATGTCTTACCTCCAGAATCAGGGACAAATACAGTAATAATCAAGGACAGTCAGGGACACTTTTAAAAATATTAATATTATTAACTAGAAGATGGAGCAAATAAGAAAAAGTGAATGAACATAGATTTTCTGAAGTGACAGTAGTCTATAACTCTAATTATTGTCAATAGTTATTAAGTTTAATTCATCACCCTTTCTTCCAAAATCATCACTTCTAGTAGGGGATTGGGAGAGACAGAGAAAAATTCTTAGTTAAAATAAGGGACGATAAGAGTTAGTTACCATAATTACATATGCACTCCACTGCAATTATTTTACTCATCTAAACAGATGTAAAATCAACCAGTTTACTATCATAATTTCAAATCCATCTCCGTCGACCGTACTATGTTCGAACATGGGAAGTTGAACATGGCAATGTCGAACTTCAAAAGCAAGCCTAGCAACGGGTTTTAACATGGGTCAAGATAAGGGTGAGGTTTGTAGTTCGGCAATAGCAGTGAACACCTATCTCAACCCATGTTAAAACCCGTTCCTAGGCTTACTTTTGAAGTTCAACATTGCCGTGTTCGAACATAGTGCAGTGAACGGAGTTAGATTTGAAATTATGATAGTAAACCAATCAGCCTGCTAGTTTCAGCTGTTTTGTCAGCCTTTTAACATTAGATGTCTTTTGACAGGGAACAAACTGCCTAATGCTGACAGATAGTTAAATTATATTCAATAGTAATAACTCCATCTGCATGAGGCATTTTACCTAATCAATCTGGAGGATTCCCTCAAACCTAAAAACTTGCCCTTTGAGCTTTATATAATTCTACCACAGTACTTCACTAATCACACCAAATAGCTTATACTGAGATTGTTAATGAATTATTACCCAAACTTCCTAAAAATAAGATTAAATCTTTACAAAATTCAAGCCACTAATTCACCATATACACATATCCCATAAAGAGCCATCTGAGCAAAAAAACTCCAGATTCTACCACTTTGAATCATAGCAACAACAGAAATGTTTTAGTTGACTATTGCTGGGCATGCTGATTTGTCACTCACAAGGGTGGACAAGGAAAGCATTACTGTGAGTTGTCTTTCATGTCCCAGGATCTCTTAGGTTAAAGGCACCTTGATGACCTTAATTCTTGAGAAACAGAAGTATGACATAATAGAGGCACATTTGAGATTGAATGAGGTGATACCCAAAACCCAGTGGGACATGCAGAGAGATATCTCAAAACTTTTTATGACTGTTACAAGTACAGGCAAGGCACTAGTGGTGAGTGGAATATTTGCATCACCTTGAATGATGCCTAGATACAAACAAAAGATAACTGGCTTCAATAATTGGTTAAATAACCAATGATATTCCAAAGGGATCCAAAATGTGTTAAAATTAAGCTGAGAGGCTTCTTAGTCTAGCTTGCTTCATTAAGATTGTCCTGCACCTCTAGTTACAAGTTTTTTGCATACCAGCCAAAGCCTTTGTTGCTCCCCCTCCCTGCCTTTTTTAGGCAGAATCCATTTTATGGGCATTCCTTCATAGCTAACATATTTGTTTCAAAAACCTGGATCACATTACAGTGGCTCTCTTCAATGCCAGAAGTCTAAATAATAAACTGCCTGAATTTGAGACACTCTTTGGAAAACATCCATGTCTATGTAGTTACTGAGAAATGGATTGAATGTAAAGAGAACAGTCCCTGTATACCAGGGGTTTGTGTTTTTCATGCCTTCAGATCTGATGGCAACTATGATGGAGTCTTCATGTTTGTCAAGGAACATATCACCTCCAGTTAGATCCTTAGGACCCCACAAACTGAACACACTGAGCTGCAAATCTCTCGAGATAAGATTGAATATCAGTTAATTGCTTGTTATAAAACACCTTATTTGTCCCCATGATGACCACATGATATTCCTGTGGTGTAAATGAGCTCTCTATTACCAAACACTCCCTTATTTTGTGTGACTAACTACCCTTCAATAAACTGGAAATTCCATACCTTCAATGAAAGACATTCCCCAAAATTTCTAAGCTTAATAATTAAAAGTTTTCTTCAACAGTTAGTTAACAGTCTTACTAGTGGACACAACATTCTTTACCTGATTCTTACAAGTATGGCTACCTCCTGCAGTACTTTTCTTGGATCTCATTCCCAAGTGAAGTTTGGCCACAGACTTGTGACCTTCTCCTTTAAACTCCCCAAAGCCCACACAGCAAACCCACTGAATTTATGCACTGCAAACATGGCAATCCTAATTTACATAACTCTTCAAACTCTACAAGGAGACACTTCAGGGTGTCAATGCACGTCTCAAGATTCTGGCCACCTAAGTCCTCACCAAGCACCACACCCCTCACCATGTGGCCAAGAAGGGGCCCTCTAAACCACTTTCAGATGAGGAGCCTTTGCATCTCTCATGAGATGTGACAGTGGAGGGCAATAAAGTGCAATTGAGGTTAATGTCCACAGGGTGACCTTCAGCACTATTCAGAAATGCAGACTTGGAGACCGTTGTGGGCAAAGTGGTCTGTGAAGTGGCCACCATAGAGTATTACAGATGCTGCCTCACCTCTGCCTACACAACAACTGATCTTGCAGAAAAAGAAAATAAATGGAGAAAAATAAAACAAAAAAGCAAATTTAAAAAGGGAAACTTATAAAAAAAGAGACTCAGATACAGCTGATGAGTTATCTGTTGTACAGCTTATTAAAATATTACACTAATGCCAGCAGTGCATACACTTATCCTGCCATCTGGTGAGCCTGTGTTCCTTATTCTAGCTAGTAATCTGATTGTCTTCACCGTCCTGTTCTGATATAAAACATAAAACATACAGAATATCCTTAACAGCAGAAGGTAATTAGAGCTGCAGGGGTCAGGCTTACAGTACAGTAACAATGGGAGAATAGAATGCTTAAAGTGAAAAGGTGGCACCCCTACTCTACCTCTTCTTCCCACTGGCAGGAAAGGTCTGGGTGGAGCTTCCTCAGGTCACTGTATTTTTACTGCTACTGCTTGCCAGAATGATTGATGCTAGTGGCATAACTCACTGCCCTGGAAAGATGGTGCTAGGCATCGAGTTTACAAAGGGGGTCTTCAAAGCCCCTATCAGCTCCTCCTGATGGTCCTTGAGCAACAGATTAAAAATGTTCTGATCCCTGCTGCACCAAGTTGAATCCTAAAAATAGTCTGTGCTGTCTGAAGCCAAGTACTCTTCTTAGGTTTAGTTTACAAAGGGGGGGGTCTTCATAGTCCCCTAGCAGGTACTTTTATTGGTACTTTAGCTGCAGATATAAAAAAAGGTCTTAATTCCTGCTGCACCAAGCTTAAATCCTAAAACAGTCTGTGATGGCTGAAACCAAGTACTATTGCTAGGTCAACTCCAGGAGAAAAAGTAGTAGTTAGGATACATGTCCACATGAAGCAAATAGCAGTTGCCATGCATTTACAAGGAGTGGAGTAGCATGATGCCAATTAAGAGCAGTACAATGCACATAGTATCTCTGTACAAGGTGACGTTAGTGTTGTTAGGTTTCCCATGAGTGATCTCCCAGCCCATGACTGAGCACAATGAGCAGCAGATAGTGTGATGCATGTTAACAGCAGCACATAGTAGCATGATGTAAAGTGACCACAGCTTGGCCAAGTTGCAGATGTGTTTAAGCCCTATGTGACCTCCAAACTTTTAAGCAAGTACCAATGGGACCCATAGTGCAGACTGGGGTTGATAACACAGTGTGGTCTTGCCACAGTTCAGAGACATTCATGCAAAATGATCTCATTATCATAATAACCATATCAAAAGACCGATTTTAGCATGATTAAAATGTAGTCACCATTTTGGAGGAGACGTTTTTACAGTTAGCAATGTAGATAATCAGAATATAGGAGATACTGGACTATACTGCCATAAAGGCAAACTGACAGCAGACAGAACAACTGGTAATGGTCCTCAGTATTGCATTGACACTACAGGGACATATAGAAGCAACAAGCACTGTCACAGCAGTGGACTGCGTGAGAAAACACTTCTCAAGGTATGACAAAGAACTGTCAGGATAGAGGACCTCAGACTGACAGGGCAGAGAGGGCAGCCAGGACTGGGTTCAATCTTGTTAATGGATTCAATCTGACAGAGCACAGAAACATGAAGGAGATATTTCAGTCCTGTTGTGGTGGACACAGCTTGGCAGGGCATAGGGTAAAGGAAGAAAATGAGTAGTGTTATTAGGGACTCGATCTGACAGGACATTGGGGATAGGCATGATAGATTGCAACCTTGTTGTGGGGGACTCAAGCTGACAGGCTCCAGGGAATGCAGTCAGTCTCAGTCATGTCCTGTTCTACAGATGATGCTGCACTGTGCCATATGCACACAGAGAGCATGCCATGCTACATGTGATATTGTTCTTTCAGTACTTGCAAATGTTTAATAGAAAGCAAGCATGGCTAATATGCCTACAGCAGCCACATTATGGAACCATATCAGACAAGTTGCAATGTATCAATGCACAAGGCTGTGGATGTCATAAGACTGCTAAGAACAGCAGAGAAGCACCATTCAGCTGTCTTAAGCAGTCATACATGTGTGGAAAACTGAAAGGCTGCCAGCCCAGCCTGATAGAATCTTGTAAATAATTCTATGTGATTTTTAAATATTAATATAATCCACAGGCTGGTTTTACAAATGTAAAAAAGAACTATATGTTATGATTAAACTATATATTGTATTGAGCTTCAAAAATGTAACCACAGTGCACCCTGCTGGAAGAAATCTGACAAAGTAAAGCCTTTTATGACTGTTTGATCTCAGGATGAGACGGGATGTCTGGATGAAGAAAATGTTTCTATTGTCTTAGGACAAGAGTTAATTGCTAGATTTTACATATATAATGTCTTTTATGGCTGTGGCTTTCGGCAGGTGCACATTACAAAAATAAATGTAAATTTTGAGTTTCTGTTAGCCTGGGAAGATAAATCAGAACTGTTAAGAATGATGTAATCTAAAATGAGTCAGCATCGATATATTATCAATTTATGATTTTCTCAGAGAGAGAGAGAGAGAGAGAGAATCAGGGCATTTTGGATTTTGTCTGAACCTGAACACATCTACTCACCAGTACTCTGGCTATGCTCTGTATGTATGTGAGTTATTTAGAACATCAAGTCTCATAGAAATAGGTAGAAAATAGTAAGTTTAGTCTAGCTGTTTTCAATATTTATGTCAGTCTATTCTACATTATTATTTGTGTGTGTGTGTGTGTGTGTGTGTGTGTGTGTGTGTGTGTGTGTGTGTGTGTGTGTGTGTGTGTGTGTGTGTGTGTGTGTGTCAGCTACATAGGCAGGGACACAAAGCACTGGTTGGACAGAGAGGATGCTGGAGGTTTTAGCTTGAACACTAGGCTGAGACCTTTACCCTATAGCTGTGCCAGTGGGGAGTCTTATTGGGGATATGGAGAGAAAAGGAGAAACTTGCCCCAGATTGACTGTGATCTCTGTGTGCTCTTAAGGGAAATTGTACTTTACTGTGTGTGTGTACATGTTATCCTGCACAATGTGGACACCCCTCACTGGTGTTAGTGGTGAGGATTGAGGCTCCTTGATTACTGTGCCAGTGGGTGGGCATCACAACATGCACACACATAGGATCCACGGGTTTAACCCAAAGGTGTACACACACTGACATAGGCCTGATGAAAGAAAGTGAGATAATCCTAATACTGGTTGGTGGCCTCGGTATGAGATCTGTGCATATGATGACTTTTTTTTTTCAGACACCTTTATTGAATTATCAGTTGTGACATAGGCAAATTTACATTCATATAAAAGTAATCACACTATATTAAGACAGCAAGCATTATACTTCACATACATTGCTATATATCATACAACCTAAGCAATGTTACATAAATTATTTAATTCCTGCCTTTTTAACAAGAAACATCTTTAATAAACCATCACTTACTACATAGGCAATCATACAGTTATACAAATGAAAACAAACCACACCAACAAAATCCTAGTCACAAGCATTTTACATCACAAACCATATTGACACACTCCCTGTTTCAAATATTATACATTACTTATAATCTACCCAATGTTTCTCACTCAAACATTACATAATTCATTTAAATCCTGTCATCTTTTAGAAATCATTCCTCTCTTGTATGTATTGTTCCCACAATTCCCATTTTTTCCTATGTTGTTCGCTCCTACCCTTTTCTAACAATCTCATTTCCATTTCTTTCATCTTTGTTACTATAGTCACTGCTTCCAGTATATTTGGTTTAGATTTTGATTTCCATTTTCTAGTAATTGCTTTTGTGGCAGCCACCGTCATTAGACACAGCAAGGCTTTAAAATGTCTAGGCAATTCTGATTCTGTATCAGAGTCAGAAAAATCATCTCCCTCATCAGGCCAATCTGCCCACCCAGCATCTCTGACAGTGTATCCCACAGGGAATCATTAAAGTCCATCAACTCACCGCAATCCCAGAAAATATGTTCCTAATTACCTCTTTTTTCACCTTCACACCTCCAACATTTACTGTCTTCCTGAGAAACAATTCTGTGGAATCTACTTGGGGTATAAAAATATATATGTAAACATTTCAAGGCAAAAATCCTAACTCTTCTAGATTTTGTTGCATATTTGGAAGACATACATATATCCTTCCATTGTTTCTTTGTGAATTGCTTATCCAATCTCTCTTCCCAATCCTTTCTAACCTCCTCTGAATGATTATTATAGTTATCATACAATATTTTATATGCTCTACTAATTATTCCTTTTTTAATGGCAGCTTCTGTTCTAAATTCTATTAAAAAGTCTACCAGTGCTGGTCTTTTGTTTAGGACCCCCTATTTCTTTCTCTCTGCCTATACTCTGATATCAATCCTCGATAGGGAAGGCAATCTCTAACCTGCAGTCCAAATAAATTATTGGCATCTTCCCGTTCTATCACCTTTCCCTCTCTAGTTATTTGCTCCCAATACCTTGGTTCCTTTGAACAGTTTTCTCTAATAAATTCTGCCCCCCATTGCCTATTGTCTGTATCCCTAATTGCAGTGTTCCAGTTCGGCAGAATCTCCTTTCTCCATTCCCGTGTTGGTTTAGTTCTTAGAATACTTTCTGCTATATTATGGATATAATATTCTGCATGATTATTGTTATTCTCCTTAAAGAGCTGCATCCAAAATCCCAATCTCTCCTTGTTTCTTGAGCTTCCCTTTTGTTTCATCATCATCCCTTTCCATATTAAATTATAGTTTTCTGCTTGTGCTATGTATAGGAGTCTTAACTGTGTAGCTCTGAAATACAAGTTCAAATTGGGTAATCCCAACCCGCCCTGTTCTACTGGAAGAATCAACTTATCCCATTTCACTCTTGCCGTCTTCTCCTCCCAGATAAAGTCCTTCAGCTCTTCAATAATTGCCACCCACAACTTCTCCTCTGGTTGATAAAAATATGCCTGACCTGCATAAAACAGTAAAGGGACTAATAACATTTTAACTGCTTGTACCTTACCATCCATATCCATATAACAAAGCTTCCATTTTCTCAGTTTTTGTATTATCTTTTTAGTCACTTCCCACATATCCTTAGCTGCCACACTAAAATTATTTTTAATCCATACTCCTAAATATTCCATTCAATTATGTCCCCATAAATATGGGTATTCCTGAACCAGTTCATGTGTGGGTACATAATGGACCGCTAGTGCCTTTGTTTTTGCTTTATTAATTTTGTATCCCAAAATGATCTGAAATTGTATCAAAATGTTCTACAACACTGTAATGTCTTTTACTGGTTTTGTCAGGTGCAAAATAATATCTGCAAATAAAGCCAGCTTTTCTTGACTACCATACCAATTATATCCTTGAATTTCTGAGTCCCTTATTTTCTTTGCCAATGGTTCTAAATATAATGCAAATAATAAAGGGGAAAGACAACTCCAATGCCGGGTTCCCCTGCTCAAGCAGAAATTATCAGAGAGGACCCCACCCACTTTAAATTTTGTCTCCAATCTCTAATATATTCTCCTAATCAACATTATCATTTTTTTAAGGAAATGCAAATGCTTCCATTGCCCTACTCATAAAGTACCAGCTTGTTCTGTCAAATGCTTTCTCTGCATGTGTATATGATGATTGTCCAAATGTGTGCAGGAGATGCCCCAGAGAAATAATAGAACATGCCATTCCTGTATGACAGTGACTTGCACCATTGAATTGTTTACTCAGACAAACGCATATGCATTTATGTCATCATAGGACATTCAGGCTACAGCAGTCAACCTGTACCACAAGGAATGTATATGTCTATAGGCTATTTTTATGCTTGGCATGCATCAGTCTGTGTGCTACATGGCAGTGGGAGTTGAAAATATGGTCCAACAATGCTACAGTTACGTTATCTGTAGATATTCACAATTTCCACTGGGAGAGGATCTAACAGAAACAGATCAGAAGAAATGTGATGTCAGTGGGTCACCAGTACCTGGCAATGATGGCATCATACCCATGGCACAGTCTAATGACATTGTGACACTGTTAGCAATGCTAGCCATGGAGAGTACAATGACATAATCCACATGTGAGGTAACTGTGGAGGACAAGCTGAATCATTGGCATAATCTGTATTCAGCAAAAGTCTTTCTATTCTTGTCAGCCCCCTTTGTAGACAGGTGTTACTACAACAGATGAAATATGAGGGCCACACTGCCTCTGAGGAGGGTTTTCTCAGCATAGGGGAGATACATATAGGTACCTTTTACAGTCATGACCCCACCACTTTTTCAGACCTGGGTGTTCCCCTCAGCATCAATCAGCAGATGCACAGGTCAGTAATTCAGGAACCAACATCTAATAATCATACCATGTCAGACATGTTGACTGTGTTGTGTGATCTGTGCAAGAATCTGGAATTGCTATGAGGGCTACAGGACATTCTGTAATCCATTGAAAGTGAGATGGTGTATAGGGACCTGCATAAGACACACCTGTTAAGGATAGTGAATGACCCAGGTGGAAGTCATTGATGCATACATATGGATGTAGGCATCTGGCAGCTATGGCCATAGTAGGAGATGTATGTGCATTACATGATCACGTCAGGCTAACACAGTTTGCACCCACTATTCCAGGGATAGCTTCACTGTGCACACTCTCCACTGCTGCCTTAGATCCTGGGTGTGGACACTCCTATGGATGGATGACCATTTGAAATGTTGGGACCCACTAGAGAGAGTCCTGAAACACAGAGACTAGGAGCTAAAAGGTCATCCTGGCAAGAATAGTTAATACTACATATTTCTTCATGTTCATTAGGTTAAGCAATACATGCATCACTCTTGATTCCATATGGAGACATCTTTTGTCTACTAACTCCCATATTATGTCTCTGTCTACATGTTAGTCATTACCAATGTCCTCATCATGTAGATGATGGCATGACAGTGACAGGCAGGCTCTTCTGTGACATGGAGTGTGGTGACACACAACAGTAGGATCACTGGCTCCCAAGACGGCCACTTACACATGCCAACAAGTTACAACAGATATGTGAGCAATATATCTGTGCACCAAAAAATGATAGTGTTCAGAACAGCTGATTCCCATGGCTCTTCACACTAATTTTATATGTTTCTGATGTCCCCCTGCACCCCCTGTGAGAGGCTCTGCCCCCCCCCCATAACTTTAATATACTAACTCTTAGATCGCACTACAGTGCAGGAATGGAAATCGTTCCATTCCGCACTGTACTGAGATGCCGGTTTCACATTGTCGGCATTTCAAATGTCGATCATATGGTGTCGGCCATATGATTGTTGGCATTATGAAATGTCGGCAATGTGAAGGGCTTCCATGTAAACCACATGATGTGTCGTCTATAAAGTCACAGAATGTGCATGCATCGCTACATGTTTTGCCTTTAAGAAGATGATAAGAACACACTATATATATATATATATATATATATATATATATATATATATAAATATATTTGTTGTACATTTATTTAGTAATCCTGGAATAAGTGTAAGCTAAATAGGAATGGGAAAAGACAATCATATTATAAACCCTGTAGATTAGACATGTGAAGAAATATATAAAAACAGTTCTCAAAGTTGTCATTCTAGTACAAACAACTATTGTGACAATGTAGCTAATGAACCAATGCTATTTCTGAAGCAACATAGTGCTATCACTTTTTCAGCTCATACACGCATAATGTAAAAGAAGTCATGCAAGATACCTGGCTAACTTAGAGGAACAAAACGGCTACCTAGATACCTAGTTTACTTCACATTACTCTAAAGCCGAAATGTGTGAATAACTTTCGGCAATAATCACAAGAAGTTACTTCTTTTTGAACTGTCACTATGAACATCCTGACTTGGCCCCTGTTAAAGCAGCAAAGTCACTGAGAGGAAAGGAACTTTCCACACGGAGGCCACACATGATATTATGCTGCTACATGGTCTTCTCATGTCTTTCATTTCCGTGCCTAACTTGAAAGGACTGAGTATTTCACTCTAATACAGGCATCCAGGCAATTTAGAAACTCTACTCCTAAAGCTTGAGAGACCATCAAGGAGCAAAATTGCCTCACAGACTCAGTTCAAGAGACCAAACCTTATGCCTGGAATCAACTGCTGTTTCCTCACAGTCATTCACAGACATAAAGTGTTCTATACTCCACCTGAGCTATCAATGGGAGGCAGAATCCATCATTAGCAGATAGGAGAATGCTCTCCTGAAGGTGGTGTGTAGATCTTAATTCATAATGCAGTCTAAGTAGGGGTACTGGGTGGTCTCATACCACTCCAGTTGATATCACCAAGCAAATACCTGCTGACTGCTGTGTGTGATAGCCAGATGTGTTTCCTTGGCAGTGCCTTGTATAAATGGAATGATCTTGGCAGAAAAATATAGAGTTCTATTAAGCTATTTCTAACGAGTCCCTAAGACAGAAAGAACCTAAAGCCATAAGAGCCTTAAATAGGGAGTGACAAATAGCATAGCTCCAAATTTTAGAACATTCCAGGCCAAACCATTTTTGTTATAGTGAAGAAGAAGCCAAGGACCCAGACCTATTGAATATATATATTTCATCAACCAAGGTATAAGAATCTATATTCTCCTATGTGTCACCTGACTGATCCCTCTGCAATACAAATAGCATGTTTTATATTTAAAGGACAAGAATGTTCCATAAACTGGGAAACATTAAAGCTCCTTTCAGGATTGCAGAGCAGTGTTCTTGCAAATCAGGACTTACCGTTAGTGGAGGTTATTTGCTACATTGGTTGTAGCAGTAAATGGCAATATGAGAAGAACTGTTTGAAGGGGCTGCTTCATGTCAGATATAAATTGTTTGTGTTCTTCCCCCCAAAATATGTCCTTAGTCATTTGTAGCAGTATTAATGTCTAACATGCATATCTTGCACTCATAATTGTACAATATACTACTCATTTATTACAGTTCCCCTTCCACCTTCCATAACAGTAAAGCAAACTCTGTTTGTACATCCCTCCAGCCTTCTTTATAAAAAAAAAAAATAACTGTTCCTTGCCATGGATATCACCTATACAAACTGTATCACAATACAAAATTCAGTTTTTTTAGTGGCAGCATCTATTTCCACTACACAACAACACACATCTAGGGGATACCAGATGAATTCTTAAGTAACATGTTCACAGAGCTCATTAGCATGCACCTTATATGCTGCAGGGTGACCATCATGCCACATCCTTGGCATAACCTGGTAGCACACAAAGCATGCTGGGATGACTTACAAACTGGAGACTAGGGGATGAGACTATGAGAAGACACCCCCCAAAGACAAGGGCCTGCTCTGCATAACTGGCCAATATTTATAGTTTGACAAAGACATTCATTCAAACAGGCTCTAGCTCCTGAAGTGCTGGGTTTCCAACACTGATTTGTAAGTCAGAATATTGTAGAGTGCAGCAGGCCTTATCATCATACAGCTTCACAGCTCTCTGAGTTGTGAAGACGGCCACTTGCAATATAGCTGAATATTCAGTAGCATAATATAGTTTATTGCATGCACTGTTACATCAAATACAGCTGAATATTTTTGCACTGATTTGGTCACTGTATTACTGGTAGTGGAGTGGCATTTAAGGCAGGCACTTTCATTCATCTATCAATATCACATTGTGAAACAAATTAAAGCAATTTTAAACATTTTGTGTCATTCCAAACAATTTCCAGAATCACTTCCCTTGTACAGAAATAAGATAATGGTAGTCAGAAGTGTAGATATGTGAGACAACTCTGGTATTAGTGTTAGTGGTACAATGAGTAGAACATTCAGAACTAGAGCTGAAAGACTGGAAGGTTGTAGTTTCTAGTTCAACTCCATTTAATTAGATTGCTGCCACTCCAGTGCAGTTTTGGGGGGGTCTGCATTTTTGAGTTTGTCATCCTTCAGATGAAATATTAAACTGAGGTCTAATCTGTTTGAGTTGGTGGTAGCGCATGAGAATGTAAAAAATCCTACAGCACTTATTGAAAAGAATAGGCGATGCTCTCTGATGATCTGGCCACATTTCATCAAGTAGTAGAAATACCAATTCAGGTTTCTCCTGAAAAGAAGTCACTGGTCTAGTGGGACGAACCTGATCAACAAAAGAAGAAATAAGCAAAATCTGCTAAAGAAAATAATTATTGCAATTGCAAGTCATTTTATGCAAATAAATGCAACAAATAATGACAGGTGAAAACAAGGACTGCTATTGAGAGAACTGCTGGCAAGCTTAGCTTGTGAGCTGGCAATTCTCTGGAGAAAAGTATGTGTAGGTTATTAGAATTTATAACATTAAATATAAGTATACATAAGTATACATAACTATAAAACTATGCAAACAAAATATAGCTAAACAAAAAAGGCAGTCATAATTGCAGATATTTAGTGTGAAAGACTGAGAGTGAACTTAAAATCAATTGAAAATGTTACTTGCTGCATTGAGGTGTGCATGAAAGAAAATAAAATATTTGATTTCTCAGCAGCAGACTCAGGCAATGTATACAAAATGTAAAGTATTCTTTTAGTGGATTGGCATGATGTTAAGATTTTTAACAGTCACCCACATAAAGCAATGTGTAATGATAGAAAACTAAGCACACACCACTGGAAAATAAAACCGTTCATAGAACTGCATTCTGCTCAGTGTAACGGGCATTAATAAATCTGGAAAACAACTTGCACTCCATTAATTAGATACCAAGAAATTATAGGGCCAGAGACATGGTGGTCCTCTAAATATCTGTGGGGGTAGGGATTTGCTGACCATAAATTGTATAGAAGAGACAGAACTAGCAAATTCCATGGAGTGGTGGTACTTTACATCAAACAAATGGTTTGTGCTCTGAGGAAATAAACAGACGGGCTCATAAAGATAGCAAAGAAAGTTTGGATTAGAGTCAGAACAAATAACAAGCAGTATATAGTACTTGGAAAACACTACAGGTCACCAAACTGACCTGAAATGATGGATGAGGTTCTAACTAATGAGTTAGATTATTTTGTGGGAAAGCAGCTCTATAAAGGATTACAACCCAGAAGTCATTAAATGGGAAAAGAGATAGGTGAAGTGCTCATTATACAGTGATCTATCTTAGAGTAAAATAATCTTAATAAAGAGAAAAACATATTTTAATGAACAATGGTATGATAATGTCTTTAGAATTGCAACATGAAGGGACCATTAGGTTATTTTTCCAGCTGATAGCTACTTCTGAAGCAAGGAAAAACAAAAGATGCAGTCTTGTTACTTCTGCATTGTTATGTTAAATTAATTATCTTTCATTTACTTTTGATGAATGAAGAGACATGATAACACATTCATTTTTTCAAAGGCAACCTGGCAGCTATGTGGCCTTATTAAGTTTACACAATATGTAGAATTTGCATCTAGGTCTCCAGATTTCCAGTACTGACATAACTTATATGGTATTGTGACATATTATATAAGCAATAATTCCCAACAGGGTGTGTATTAATGTGTAATTAACACCCTCCCAGGGGTGTTTTGAGGCCCAATGCCACAGGTGGAGGACTACAACAGCCCTGGAAGGGCATTAATTACACATTAGCACACACCCTGCAGGGCACTATTGTGCTTAGAGAATGGGATCTCTGTAAAATTGTTGTGTTTTACTTACTTATTTTTTTATGTACTATACTATTTTTTTATATATTTTTGATGTAAAATAATTTTTCCGTCTGTTTCAAACTTTCTGTAGTATGTGTTAGTGGTGTTGGAAAAAGCATTTTATATCAAAAATATGTTAAAAAAATAATATAGTACTTAAAAAAAATAAATAAGTAAAACACAATAATTTTACAGAGAACCCATTCTTTCTCTATCTCATACACAGTCTCTTCTGCTTTCACACACACATACATATGCACATGCAGTCTCTTCTGGTTTCATACTCGCATTCACTCACACAAGCATAACTCTTAACCTCTTAGCACAAAAAATCTGGACAATGCCAAAAATAATGGGGGGACAAAGTCCCAAAAATATGGACACATTTTAAATATTGCTCTTATAAACTTAGAAAGTTGCTAGAATAAAAGATGTTGTATTACAGTGCATTTTCTGAAACATATAAAGCCTGAAACACAAATGCCTATCATTATTTAGTGAATTCACTCCTTACTAATTTGCCAGAAAACTTCAGAAAACCAAAATTTTATGAGGAAGAGACAAATATGAGGTAAAAATCTGGACATACTGCAACTATTTGGACAGTTGAGAGCTATGCAGACAAGACCTCTCTCTCTCTCTCTCTCTCTCTCTCTCTCTCTCTCTCTCAATTTCACCCACAGTCTCCTCTGCTTTTATACATGCATTCACTCACACAAGATCACTCTTACTCTGTCTTGATGTCACACACAGTCTCTTCTGCTTTCATACATGTATTCACTCACATAAAATCGCTCTCTCTCTCTCGATCTCACACACACAGTCTCCTTTGCTTTAGTACATGCATTCCCTCACACATGCAGACAGAAACATAAATAGACTCATGCACATGCATACATACACACACATACACTATTTTTGTATTTATTTTTTTACATTCGCTAAATAGCAAAAGTGCTGCTTAGCAAGGTAAAGTAATGGTGGCTGTTAGTTTTTTTGCAGTCCGAGCTCCACGGCAGCTTGATATGCTGCCACAAAGTGGTGGACTCATTTTTCATTGGGCATTACTTGTACATTAATACCCTGCTGGAGAAAGTTTGCTCTCCAATTAGGGTGCTGATGTACAGTTTGCCCATTCTCTAAGACATTTTAAAACTGCTTTTGTTCGAAATTCCTTGATGTTTCTGTTTTTGTTTAATTTGCTTCCTTTACTAGTCACAGAGAAACACTATTTATATTTTTATGCCCAGATTTAGTAACATTATGAGCTCAGCAAAGCACACGAATCTTGAAGTGAAGAGAGTTTAAAGGTATGCCCCCATTTGTTTGTTAAAAGTAACACTTTATTTAAACACAGGTTGTGAATCAATCTCCGGTCTCCTTTATCTGTTAAGCTGTTTAACAAGTGTCTTACTGTAAGCACTGAACCATACAGCGATCTGGTATAAAAGAACAATTTTAATGTGTGATTAGCGTGTTTTACTATGATTTGCAGTGATTGTTTAAGAGAAAAGAGTGCTTTTGTACAATAGTTAGTGTTGCATCTTCACAATGCTTGCTGCTGAGATTCCTCTGCAAGATAAGGTGCCTTCTCTGGGTGTATGCATGCCTTCCCTTCATCTGCATTTTTTTTTTTTTGCCAGGGCATTCACTTTTTTCCCTTTTCAAAGACAGGCAGGTTGTTGCACACATTGTGCCTCAAGCTGTCACAAGCTGTAAGTGTGCAGTCTGCAAGTATCCTGCAATCGAGTGGCATCATTTCCAGGGTTGTTTCCTACTTTTTGCTTGTTTCTTGTTGGAATAGGTTGCTGTTCCTTATAACTCTGAATTGGATGAAGTTGGTAAGTAAAAATGTATGGCTATGTAGCTACTAATTTTTCTTAACTTTGTACAAAAACGAGATGGTTACTGTGCAAGCAATAATGCCCAATAGGGTGTGTGTAAATAGAGCACGACTATGGGTGCTGTGATGCCCAACCCAATATCACACACCTTGGAGGTTATTATTTGCTTAGACAATGGCACACCTGTTAATTTATTTTGTATTTGTTTTATTAATATATCTATACATACACAGGCACACAAACATTTTTTGAGGTAACATAGTTACTCCACCTTACGTTTTTATGTTTTTTAACTTGCTGTAGCTTTTGGAATTGTTGTTGGAGGAAGTATTTTCCATGCCAAATATAAGTTATGTAAATGTTTATGTACACACACGTACACACAACACACACACACAGCAATTACAGCCACTTTATGTGACTACAACTCAGCTATCTTATTGTGTGCAAAACATATATCCATAGATGGAATGAAAGCCATTACAACACTCCAACACCTTGCCTTTTTACTGCCCCTACTAGAATGATTAATTTAACTGAAATTCAGTCAGGATTAAAAATCACTCAGTAATGGCAGAATTTAAAGTTTCAAACTTATTCATCAGAAGCTTCATGGTGCAGCATGCACTTAATCTGTGTGACTTCTGTTTTTTTTCTTTTAACTTGTCCATTTTTATACTTTCATTTCTGAATAATACTTCATATTGTTCAGGAAGATTTGATATTTTTAATTTGTTAAGGCATGCAGTTGACTATTAGAGCTGGTCAATAATGTGAGATGTTAAATTTCATACAAAAATGCAGGAAGTGCATTTCAAAGTACACAGTAGACTGGCATGTGTTTTTACTCTTCTTTTCATTTGTTATATGAGGCTTCTATTCAGTTTGTGAAACATTACAGTATCATTATTATTTACAAAATTAATTAAGATAGGCTGTCTATGCAGTTAGAAGGCATTAGAATGCGCTTCGTCTCTCCCTCACTCTCACTTATATGTGCTCACTGTCTCTATCTCACACACACACACACACACACACACACACACACACACACACACACACACACGCACACGCACACACATGTACGCATGCACACATGCACGCAAATGCACACACACACGCATGCACACACACACGCACACATACATACATGCACAAACATGCACACACACACAAACACAGACACACACACAAATACAGACACACACACACACACGCATGCACACATGCATGCCCACATGCACGTGCACACACACATGCACACATGCACACACGCCCACACATGTACACATGCACACACACACACACACACGCACACACATGCACATGCACACATGCACGCAAATGCACACACACACGCATGCACACACACACGCACACATACATACATGCACAAACATGCACACACACACAAACACAGACACACACACACACATACAGACACACACACACACACACACACACACACGCATGCACACATGCATGCCCACATGCACGTGCACACACACATGCACACATGCACACACGCCCACACATGTACACACGCACACACGCACACACACGCACGCACACATGCACACACATGTACACATGCACGCACACACATGCAAATGCACACACACACATGCATGCACACACACACATGCACACACGCACAATCGCACACACACACACACACATACAGACACACGCACGCATGCACACATGCACGTGCACACACACATGCACACAAGCTCACACGCCCACATGTGTACACATGCACAGACACACACACACGCACGCACACAGCACACACATGCACACACACACACACACACACACACACACACACACACACACACACACACACACACACACACACACACACACACGTATACATGCAAACAGTCACACAATGTTTGGGATTTATAAAAATGTAAGTGGTGACAATTTCCAGAATGTCACTGGTTTAAGAGTCGCACAAATAATCATGCATGTGTTAGGCCTTAAGCAGCATGGCTATATTGAGCAAAGGGCTGCATAAGACAAGAAACATGTAGCAATAATGAGGAAGCAGCACTAGGCTGCTGTACAGTAGCACTCATCATTGATATGGCAGAGGTTAAAGGCAAGGCATGCAAACATGGCTGTGTAATTCATTGTCATGCATACAAGGTAGCACCATACCATTATTCACAGACAGTGGTACTAAATGAATGCAGTATCATGACCACCTCACCAAATGTTCCTTGTAAGAATATGATATAAAGTATGTGTACCATTTAGCACAATACCACTTATAACCATATATCCTTAAAAAGGTGACCTGCAGAAAAAATAAACTCTGTGTACATGGCGCTTCCTAGAGTTAGGGAAGGAGTTTTATATGGGAATGTTCTTCAGCAACAATGACAAATCCAATGGTACATATCAGTAAGGATGAGAAGGATGTCATGTTATATGTGTAATTGGAATACCTGTGTCACTGTCAAGGCACGGTGCCATCCGCCTGTGGTTTGAATGATTCAAACCAAGAACATAAAAGTCTATGGTAAGGGCATGACACAAGATGCATAGTTTTCAAATGGCACATGCTGAGGCAAGATTACAGTTCAAAAAGGGGAGGGAGTCATCTGTGAGCACATGGCCTGCTGAATCTGGATGTGGCCATCATACACAACATAGGCAATGATGTACAGCAGACTCAACCCACTGGTCACTCCATCAGGGTGCATGTGCATGCTATCTTAGTTCTATCCCTTCTCTGCCATGGATAACACTGAGCCAATGCAATGCCACCCAAGGCAGTGGACACCACCAATGATTACATTATGGCAACTTGACATGGCAAATCAATCCCACCACTATGGGTGTGATATCTGACTCTTCATAACCTTCTAGAGTACATGGCTACTGTGTTCACCTTTGATGACCCTACCACATGTAACAATGCTGCAGTCACCTGCTTCTGCAAGTGATGATGACTCTGTCCTGCTCATTCACTAACCTATATCAGTGTGGGAAAATGTGATGCACGAAATGGCAGGTTAGTGCATTGTGCTACATTGCCTATGTGTGATACTACAATTATTATTTTGTTCTGGATTTTCTGTGTCATGGTCCATTGCTGTGGATCAGTTGTCATCTCATTGTCAGTGCTACAGCGTATTGGGCTCACTTTTGTATCAGCTATGGTACTGCATGTTCCTTCACTAACTCCTCACCCTAACTCTCTGCTGCTGCTGCTATGACTGGTATGAAAGGACCTGGCATGCTGTTCACTTTCTGCTCCCTTTATTTGCCCAATGCCATGTTGTGGTGCATGGCATACACACCAAATATCTTGCTGCATATGTCTGGAATGCAATGTAGTGCTCCTCCTGGGGTGTCTACACATCAGAATGTACCTTTCAGTAGTCCAAATACATGCTACACTGTTTTACATTTCCATATGTGCTGTGTTATATACTATTTTCTGTATGGTCTTAGGGTTGCCTAATGGAGTCATCAATTAGGGCTCTAAGGAATCACCTTCAACAAACAAAATATTGGTAACAGTCTTTTGACTGAATCTCATTTGCCTGAATCACAACTGAATAAAAATAATTGACTGAAAACTTGTTTGACTGAAATCACGTTTCACTAAATCAAGATGGACAGAAAATTGAAGGAATCTATAGAGAATCTCGGTTGGTATGTTTTGTATTTATATGGAAACAGTTTTTGACTGTGTGTTTGTGTGTGTGTGTGTGTGTGTGTGTGTGTGTGTGTGTGTGTGTGTGTGTGTGTGTGTGTGTGTGTGTGTGTGTGTGTGTGTGTGTGTGTGTGTGTGTGTGTGTGTGTGTGTGTTTGGCTTCTCTCCACCATCTTGCTAATCGAGTTTTTATATTTAAACTTGGCCGCTGTAAAAAACACATTTTAAGTTATGTTTGGCATAATAAAGTTTTTAGTCAAATGTGATTCCACAAAATGAATTTTAGTCAAATTATTTTAGTCATTTGTTATTTGTGAAATGAGAGTTAATAAAAAGGAATACACTTCAGCATATTATATGTTATGTTTCCATGGCGCTTGGGTGTTTAGACCTGTGTATTTACCATATTTATGCATTTACCAGCCAGGTGACCTGTGGGAAATCCCTTAGCAGAATCATTTGTTATAGGTTGGACATGTGCCAAATGTGTGAATCGTGTGAACTGCCCAGGTGGTGCATGGAAATATTATTAATAATGCCCTTGGCATTAATAACCACCTGGCAGTTCAAAGGGTGGAAGCATTTCCTATAGATGTATCTCAGTTCCTCTGGGCCAGGTGAGGCCTTGTTGGTAGCATGTGTGCAATCTAATGCTTCCCAGAACCTCAAGGAACTGGATTATTTTCCACAATGCCTGCAGTGTGTTAGTTCTTTCTCTTCTGTCACTCAGGAGAACCAGATATGCTACTTTACATATTGCAAGTATATACTTCAGAGCTGGTTTAGGATTTGTGAGGCTATTACCTTCAATATCCATAATGTCTCCACTGTAGGTCACATGATGATCCATGTAGCTAAGATGGATAAAGCGGTAAATCCTTTTACATCCACAACAGAAGTCATACCATGTATCTCCCTTGATTCCAACTGTGGATGACACAACTCATTTAGGCCTCTTACAATATCCATGTCCACTCAGAAGCATATCACTCTCTGTTGGTCTGTGAGATGGTGATATTTCAGCTGCTGTCTGTGCCTCCTCCAGTTCCACAAAGGACTACAGTACGCAACACTTCATGCATGGCATGTTACAGCATGCAACAATTCATGACTGGAATGTTACATCATGCAAAATTCCATCATTGGAATGTAAAAGCATGCAACATTCCATGCCTGGCATCTTAAATCATACAACATTCCAGGCACTGTCTCTGATGATGGCTCCCAGCACATATCTTCTCTACTTAACCCGGGAAGAAATGGAGAGCACACCCATTCACCTGATACCCCTCCATCACAAATAGCTGAAAACTTTAACAAGCACTTCATAAAATCAATTTCAGACCTACTAACTAACACCCCTAATCCTGGACCCCCTCCACCCTTCAACCTATTCAGACATTGACCCCAGGCCATCAACTACTTCTAACCCTGTCATTACTAACCCCCATACTCAACAAAATGTCATAGAATCCCCATTCTCATTTTTACCCATACCCACTGACACCATTAAGAAACTGCTACAAAAACTAAAACCCTGCTCTACTTCAGCTGACAATCTCCCCCATGCTACCTCAACCTGGCTGCTAACTCAGTCATCTACATAATCAATATCCTTATAAATATGTCTTTATCCAAATCAGAAATACCTACCATATGGAAACAATCTCCCATCACCCACCTCCACAAAGGAGGCAACTCTTTTGATCCATTCAATTTCCATCCTATATCCATCTTGTCACTCATATACAAATTGTCGAGAGAGGTATCCATCAGCAGGCAATGCAATATCTATTGCAAAACAATCTTTTAACCAAAACCCAACATGGCTTCTGACCTAGCTATGGCACAGCTATAGCCTTATTATCTTTTACAGACACCATGAACAAGGCCAGAGATGCAGGATGCTATACAGCCTCAGTATTCCTTGATCTCTCCAAGGCCTTTGACACAGTGTCTCATGCCTTACTTTTGAACACACTGTCTAACTTAGGCTTCTCAGATAACACAGTAAAATGGTTTCAGAGCTACCTCAAGGATCATAAACAAGCAGTGAAATGGTCCAACAAACTCTCACCCTTTCTCCACAACCATACTGGAGTCCCCCAAGGCTCCATCCTAGGACCCCTACTCTTCAACATTTTCACAAACAACCTTCACACTGCATCTCACCCTGGGACCCTCATTCAATATGCTGATGATTCCACCATAATCTGCACTGCTTAATCACTACCAGAACTATTCTCAAAAACTCAACAGTCTTTTACAGCAGTTGAATCCTGGCTAAGAAATGGCCAACTCTTTCTTAATCCAAAGAAGACAAAACTAGTGCTCTTTCATCCCCAGAACACCTCCCCTGTCACTGATCATTTCAACATCCTTGCATCTGACAACACTGCCATAGAAATAGTCCAGGAAACCAATCTTCTAGGTGTTATCATTGACAATAAACTTTCATTTGACCCCCATATACAGAAAAATATAAAGAAAACTCATCAAAAACTGGGACTCTTATATAGAAACAAACATTTTTTTTTACTGCAGCAACCAAAACTACCCTTGCAAAAACATTTTTACTTCCCTCTCTTCTTTATGGTGCCCCTATCTTAACTAACTTACAACATTCTACCCTAAGCAAGTTGGAACAGTGCTACAACAACGTTGCAAAGTTTGCCACAAACTCTAAATATCACACACACCACTGTAAACTACTCCTAGAAGTAAACTGGCTTGAACTACCCAAACAACTTGCCTTTATTCAGCTATCCACCTTGCACAACCTTATTTTCAAGCCTACTGCCTGCCCTGCACTAGCCAATCTAATCACACCTTACACACCAAATCAATCCCTACGATCAGAAGACAAACATCTCTTAGCTATCTCAAGACCCACAAGAAAACCTGGTCACTCTCTGTATTCATACTCTGCCTCTATACACTGGAATTTACTACCTCTAGCTACCAGGTTTATTCCTGGCCTAACCCATTTCAAAGCCTCTTTAAAAAATCATCTAAAAAATACAAGGCTCTACTCCTGCATAAAGCCTGCCTAATGCTCAGGTCTTCCTCTTCTCTCACATTTCAATCCTTCACAGACTGCAAGCTCCTAAAGCTCTTCTAACTCCTTCTCTGCTTCTATACCATATCCTTAAGCTGCTTCTCAGGCTTTATTGCTTCTATTCTTCTTAACTTTCTCTTGCTATATTTCTGCATCACTAACTTTCTGACAGCTATTTCTACATCATGTATGATGAGAGTGACTATTATCTGTAATGTTTTAACTGTATAGAACTGTTAATATATTACATCTTGTAGCAGTTTGTTCTTTTAACTTATTTTTGTATAGTATTTCTAATGTAATTTGTATTGTATTGGATTATACTGAGTTTGTATTGTACTGTATGCGCAGCTTTTCTCCCCGGGCCTCTGCTGAAAATGTGTTCTGTAGACCCAGTCAGACCACCTTGGTAAACAAATGTCGGATAAAATAAAAAATAAAATAAATTGCTGCTACTCATGCTAATCTGTATATAATAAAGTGCTGTCTATGACTCCTGTTCCATAGGTGGTTATACCATAAAATGCAATTTTAATTCAAAAAGGTGACAAGTAGGAACTAAACTTAAAATATTAACAAACACACTTTGTGTTGTAAAATTCAGCAAGCTCTGCATGGTGTACTGGAATAGTGCAAAAGCTGCTGCACACAATATGGCCGACGAGCGATATAGGAACAAGTTCCTTGGATGTGCACGAGCGCTCCTACACTATTCCTGCATGGAGACCACTGCTATATGCTAATTACCCCATTTGCAGGTGAAAAACATGCAAATGAGGTGAATGAGTGCTCTAGGAAGCAGGCAGGCATCTGTGCAGGAATAGTGTAACCTGTAGGTTCATAGGTAGGTTCATAGGTAGGTACTAGGCTATTGGCCCTGGGGCCTATACAAGCCCAGCCAAAAAGGTACCCTGGCTTTTGCCACCCAAGAAAATTATTTTCCTGTGCCACTGTAGAGCAAAGCCACAGAGGTGATCCCTGGGGTGAATTTCCTATTTCCCACAGAATCATCAAGATTTTTCTTGAAGAATGCTAATGAGGAGCTTTGTTTGATACAGATAGGTAATTTATTCCAGAGTATGGGAAGTCTCTGGGACAGGAATCTATCCCTCTGGCATGTTCTGTTTATTGTGGTGACAAGGTTTAGGTCCCTAGAGTGTGTAGCTCGGAGGGATTGGGATTTCTTTAAGTGGAGCATGTCCAATAGCTCTGGGTTTGACATAGCTTTGTATGTTAGGCAGAGATCACCTCTGAGTAGGCGATATGCAACGGAGTAAAGCTGGAGTTTTTTGAGACGGTCTCATGAGGGCATCTGTTTGAGGCTGGTAATCCTCTTTGTGAGGTATTTCTGCGGCCTTTCCAGTTGTTGTAGATGTCTTGTGAGGTACATACCAAAACAGGCATTGTACTCTATAATGGGTCTAATGAGTGATGAGTAGAGAGGAACAATGACCTCTTTTTTCTGGATGAGAAACCTTTTGTGATGAGGTATGCCACATAGAAGGATTTTCTGACTACTGTGACAATGTGATTATCAAAGGAGAGACTACTGTCCACCTGTGTCCCAAGGTCTCTTATCACACATCCGGTGTTAAGTGTACTACCACCTATGTTGTAGTTCATGGGTACGGAGTTTTTACCAAAGGGGATGACAATGCACTTTTTGGCATTGAGCTTGACAACATGGCTTTGACACCAGGCATCTGTCTCAGTGAGGCCCTTTTGTAGGATGTCCACATCATTAGGAGTTTCGATTATGGCTCCTAGTTTGCAGTCATCTTTGTACTTCATTAGCCAAAGACCTTCTGTGTTAGCCTGTACTTCAGAGAAGTAGATACCAAACAGGAGAGGACCCAGGACTGAACCCTGTGGTACTCCACTTGTCACTGGTCTGAAGTCGGATTTGGAGTCTGCTACTTTCACAGTGTGGGTTCTGTCAGTGAGCCAGTTGGCAACCCATCTTGTGACATAGGGATTTATACCTAGTTTAGTGAGTTTATCTATAATTCCAGAGTGGGGGATAGTGTTGAAAGCCTTGGCAAGATCTAGATAGGCTATGTGAACCACCTTACCCTTGTCAACGGCTTTGGTGACTGCTTCAAAGAAGTCTTTCAGATTTAGGAGACATGATCTGCCTTTTACAAACCCGAACTGGGTGGAGTCCAGAGTTTGGAGATTACCAATGTCTTTGTTTATAAGTTCCATGAAGATACTTTCCATGGCCTTGCAGATCAGGCTCATCAGGCTAATGGGGCAGTAGTTCCCGGGGTCCGTGGTGGCTCCCCCCTTGTGGAGTGGGATAACAGTCGCTGTGCACCATTCAGCAGGCACAAAGCCTGTGGTGAGGCTGTGATTGAACATGGTACTTAGGTGGGGTGCCAATTTGTTTTGTAGTTCATGTAGAATGCAGCCAGGGATGGTGTCTGGTCCCATGGATGCTGTGTCCTTGGCTTTGGAGAGTGTGGTTTTTACCTGTGCAGCCGTGATTACAGGAACTTTGCCTTCTTCCGGTATTGAGATGGGCTCTTTAGGGGGTGAGTGCGGGGTAAAGTTAGCACTGAACCTATCTGCCAGGATGTTGGCAATATCAGTTGGGTCTGTATATTTACTACCATTGTGCTGTAACTCAGAGCAGATATGAGTGTTGCCATTGAGATTCTTGACATAGCTATAGAATGCTTTGTGGTTGTCTTTAGAATCAGTGGAGATTTTGTTTTCATAACTAGCTTTGGAGGATTTTATCAGGGATCACAGCTTCTTACTGAGGCTGACCAGGGAGCTCCTCCACTCATGGGATTTTACTCTCTTTTGCAACAGTTTCTTCCTTCTGTTGTACATTTTGTTTATGGCAGGGGTCCACCAGATTGGCTTCCTTTTTTTGGAGGATAGCATCTTGGTTCTGTTTGGGATAGCACGATCCATGCACTCATGTAAGTGCTTATAAAGTGCAATTGTGTAAGATTCAGTATTGTCCATCTGCATGGGTGTCGTGAAGTTCACCACTTCTGTCTTAAGAAGCATGAAGTTGGTTTTGGAGAAATTTTGTACCATGGTTTCCTTAATGGGGAGTGGGGGCAGGATGTGGATATCTAGGGTAATTAGCTTATGGTCGGATTGGACCAATGAGGCATTGACTTCAAGTGTGGAACACCGGTCACTCATGTTGGTAATGACTAGATCTAGGATATTGTTGCCCCTGGTGGGGGTGTGGATAAGTTGATCTAGGGCATTGGAGTTTATGAGAGTGACAGCAGCCCCTAACATTTTTAAATGGGTGTGCGCACCGCGCACCGGGTTTTAGAAATGTATTTGGTTACTAACTGAATACATTTCTGCAAATTACAAAACAGAAGCATAACAGCTCCAAAGAAAGCATGTATTCAATGGTGTAGGCATGCTAATGGCCAAATATATGGCCATCAGCATGAAAATAGTTGCAAAATTACAAAAATAACTTATTTGTTTTGGCTGATTTCAGTCGTTTAAGGGTCAGGCCAAAAATAAGAAAAAAGTTGGAAATAAGCTTTTAAACCCAAATTAGCATTTTACCATGATAGTCAATGGCATGCATAAGACAACCATACCAGGGAATAGTGGTTGCAAAGGGGGAAGGCTGAGTGTGAGTGGGGTAACTATGAATTAGCATTCTGTTTTATGCAAATGAGGGGATTGATACTGAATCACAGATTTCCTCTCAGTGTTAGTTTGCACCCAACCATGTAGGTGCAGCAATACAACAGTGCAAGTCTAAGAGATGAATGACTTTGTAAGATGGTGTGTCATGCTTGCTGTAAGCTCATTGGAGCTCTGTTGCTTGTGTTTGCCCTTAGCTAAGCACAGCTAAAGAAGGGGGTGTGTCAGATGTTCCTGAGCACTGTGTACATAGCTTAAATGGGTTTTAAACAAAAATAAAGCAAAAAAAAAAAAAAAACAGGTAATAACAGCTCTGTTCACATCTGAGCATTGGGTATTTGCGGCGCACCTCAGGGCTTAAATGGGAAGCCAATGGGAAGGGAAAATAGCAGTAGCAAGGCATTCCAGGAGAACTAGCATAGCTGGCAGGTGAAATGTATCAGAATAAGCCAATTACACATGGAACAGCCTAGCACACTACTATAAACTATGCAAACACCTTCCAGTCTGGTTTTTCCCACAAACTCTACACCACCGGTGTACACAGATGTGGAAAATTTACTTGACAAAACTAACAAAATGTTAGGGGCTGCTGTCAATCTCATACATCAATATGTGCCAGAGGCTGAGGGTGGTGAGGATGAGAATGCTGATGACCAACTTACAGTGAGGAGAAGGAAAAGAGTGTACAGACCCAGGGTAACCCACCAGGGGCTACATGAGCTGGAGATAGTGGAGCGCTGTAGGGTCGATAGGGACATTCTACATCAAATTGTTGAGCTAAGCCAGCCACACCTCACACACACAGAACCAACAGAGGGGAACCCATCCCAGTGGATACCAAGATATGTGTAGGCTTAAGAATACTAGCCACAGGTACCTTCCAAAAGCCAACTGGGGATATCATGAAGATTTCACAGGCATCACCATCCAGGGTACTCCACCAGTTCCTGGATGCCATGTCAGCACATGCCGGTGAGCACATATATTTCCTCAACACCCATGAGGCATTGACCAGCAATATGCATCTCTTCCACCAAATAGCAAAATACCCTGAGGTAGTGAGTGCTATACACTGCATGCACATACACATCAAATCACCACCTGGAGAGCGGGGTAGGGTCTACATAAACAGAAAGGGCTTCCCCTCCATCAACTACCAGGTCATGTGCGATGCCCAGGTCATTAACTTGAATGTGTGTGCTGGCAGCCCTGGAAGCTATCATGACTCCCACATCTGGCATATGACACAGCTGTACCAGTTATTTGCCAATGGGGACATTCCATACGGCCACCTAGTAGGGGATGCTGGTTACGCACTGGAGCCATGGCTGATGACACTCATCAGAAATGCACACACACCTGAACAAGAACTCCATAATGAGGAATGCTCAAGTCACGGTTCTGCTGCCTGGACATATCTGGTGGAGCCTTGCAGTAATCTCCAGTTACATGTACACAAATGTGCATAATATGTGCCATGCTACACAATATGATTCTGCGGAAACAGCTGCAGCAGGAACAGCACGGGGCAAGGCCACACAGCCCGCCTCCCACCATTGCCAAGGTCATCATAGGCACAGAGTGAATCAGAGAAGAAACTACTTGAGACTGCCCATGTAGGCAGAAGGAAGCATGCCCAGTATGCCCAGGCCTTGGCAAAGAGACAACGCATAGCACATACACTGACACGGCAGGGGCCCAGGGAATGACCTCTCTCTGACTCACACATACAGTAAAAGGGATGCCAAACATGACAGTACCTGTGCTTTATCATGTACAGGGAGTGTACTATGTGCATCCGACATAGTCAGCCCTCCAGCACCATCCTCAATACTGGCACAGCCACAAGGTAAGTCAGTATTCCTATCAATTGCTGAATGGAGTAGTATGTTCTGTTACTTGTATCTATGGTATGGATGTGAGCATGCAAGGGAATCGGGTGGCTAAATGGGATGGCAGCAGATAGTGGACACCTATATGGGCAGCATGAAAACCATAAATACTGCTTTCTACATACTAGGCAGTACTAGGCAAGGTGACAAATCCCACTGCAGTGCATGTTGTGGGCCAAATGTGTGTCCATAGGACACACACATGCTTGTCAGTGCGGCTCACATACCCACCACCAGCCTCAGCCAGCAGGACAGGCATAGATGACCATAAAGAAAGTCTGGTCTAAGGCCTACAATTGATGGCAATGGTAAACAGCCCCCCTCCAGACCTACACAGACTACAACAGGTCTGGCAGTTGTATGTCAGTTCTGAAGGGTAAGATGTCTAAAACTGAAATGTAGGTCAATAAAACCTAAGATCTGTACACCACTGATATGCCTGCAGTCTGCATGATAGGTCAGAATACAAAATGAAATGGAAGCCAACAGAGTACCTGAAATACCAGTACAGTTATAGCAAATGTTTAAATTCATCAGGTATGCCCCCTCACAATCCCATGCAGAAATGCAGTAACATGTAAGTGTGAGGTGTAATAACAGTGGAGCACAGATTACCTGAGCTGGCCCAATCTACAGGATAGATTGTTGCATGTGTGCAATATGTAAGGGTCCATGTGCTAGGTTGTTGTGTGTTCAGTATTGTGCGGAAGTGGTCACCTTGTAAGCATGGAGGGTTGTGTCTCGGTGGCCTATGGCCAGTACTGATAGATTTCACCACTATTGGGATGTGTAAATATGATTTCACTATTAATGGATGCACAACAGCTGCAGTTGTAGCAGGGAACAGTTTCCTTTTTTGTTGCTGTGAACTGGTTCATATTCATTCACTTTAGATCTTTATAGCAAAGTTTTTGATTTAAACTCTCACAATTCCAATAGGCAAATCTAGCTTTTACAGGAATAATGTCCTGTAACTCAATAGAGCTTCTCAATATACACCTGTTATTTAATATATCTTGCAACATGTCAGACTTGTGCAGCCTTTTATGTAGAAAAATCTACTAGATAGCTTAGAGATAGGATTATAGAACACAGGTCTGACATAAAAAGAAGTAACTTAACGAATTCACTAGCCAAACATATTAGTGATAATGGTCCAACACATAGTTTTACCTTAAGAGTGTTAACTGTGCTTTAGAAAACAATTAGGTGAGGTGATATTAATAATAAATTGGAATTGAAAGAATATGAATCGATTACACTTTTACAAGCTGATGTTTTGCCTGGTGTTAACAAAATTATTACACTCAAACAAGTTCTTAAAGATAGGATGTCATGCTTAAGGTAGAACAATTAATCTTGCTCTACCTTTAACAAATTAGTCTTTATTTATTTGTTCATTTAATTAATATATGTTTAACTGAGAATTTGTTTTAATTGGCTGTGTGTTATTGAATGATTATTTGATTGGTATTTAAGTAACTCAATGAGTTTGCCTTTTGTCTTGCACTGAAGAAGGGTTGGTGCACCTGAAAGCTTTGCTCTACCAATAAATGTTTTAGTTGTATCAGTTTTTTATTTGCTACATCTAAAGAAATCCCAATCCCTTCACACCGCACTCTCCAGAGACCTCAACCTCATTACCACAATCAACAGAACGTGCTGGAGGGACAGTTTCATAACCCAGAGACTGCCCATGCTATGGAATAGACTTCCCATACATGTCAAACAGAGCACCTCACTGGCCCTCTTCAGGAGAAATCTTGATGAGTGGATGGGAAATAGAAAATTTACCCCAGGGTCACTTCCGTGGCTCTACTCGACAGAGGCATTGGAAGCTAAGGTCAGGTGGCCGATGCCATGGTAATCCTATGGGCTAGGCTTATAAAGGTGCCAGGGCCATTATCCTAGTACACACCTATGAACTTATGAACCTATGAAGTACAAAATTATGAATTTTAGATCTCCTTCTATATTAAAGCCAATTACTTTATCATAAATGCACTACAGGTAGTGAATCATTATAAGGCTTTAGATATATGAAACAACTTTTCATTCAGTATACATACTGACAACATTGCAAGCCTAGCTATGATGCAGATCGGTGTTATGGCTAATCATTTAGTAATGCACATAAAAACCTAAGCCTTTACCCAACAGAAATACTATACTAAGAGTTGGAAGAATTGGTGGCTATGACAGTGAAAGAACAACAAAGAATGTCTGTCAATGGAATTAGGGAATCATTACACCATACCGGGAAATGTAAAACTCAAAACATAAGTTACAAAATCAATTTCAAAGTGTTGAAAATCAAAGAGCTAAACTGAATAAGACTAAACAAATAACACATATTCAGTGTCATTATTATAATAACACCTAATGTTGTATGCCTTGATAAATTAAAACTAATAAAATATTGCAAATAAATGAATTTCCCTGTCTTAGAATGAGCAGCACTATATTGTAAACATTTTGTTAAAGTTTACAGAATTTATTTGAGGAATAAGATCATATTTAAGCCACTTCTATGAAGTAACAGCAGGAGTAAAGAAAAAAAAAAGGAATAATGGAATACCTAAGCCATACATTCATGATGGTCACTTGTCACTAAAAGTAATAGTGAGCAACGTTTACCAAAAATTTAAGATCTGGGACAGAAATAGAGTACAGGGAACAAAATACTTTTTACTTGAATATACAAGGGATTTCCAAATTTGCTACATGTTGAACTCATTAGAGAAACAAAAAAATTAAAATCAGAGTAAAGCACTGAGATTTGCTGAAGGAAATCAATTGGGTTGACTTCTGCTGCAGAAGAGAGAAAACTATCATTGTTGCTCTTAGGGTTTATTCTGTAATAAATTATTTTCAACCTCAGTACAACTAGAATTACTTTTTCTGGACTGACGTGACCAAGCAAGTGGCTTAATTGCAAATTCACATCAAACTTCAAAGTTTCTTGTCTTGTGATTAAAGGAAAATCAGTCCGTCCTCATAGCATCACAAAATAGCAAATACCTTCATTCCTGTGGTGAGTCAGCATTGTGACTGTCAGCAATTAATTTGTAAAAAAAATATTCTTCTAAGAAAAGAAAAAGTGCATTAGCTGTTTCAAATTGTGTTATAATAAGCTTATTTTGAAACACAATAAGGCAGCAGTTTTGTGGTTAAAAAAATCAAGTTAATGCAAATGGGGGAGTAATTATTTTAATCAAAAAGTAAACCTTACATATGCCTTTTGTTTGCTGATGCCATTTACATAGAAATTCAGCAACTAAGAAAAAATAGCAAACCCCTGCAAAGTTAAATGATATTTACTGTTTGCAGCTGGGAACAGAAGGCCTGTGACTTACAAATGTGTGCCTATTCCATGCAGAACAATAACATATTCTGCACATTATTACAGTTTATGTTAAGCTTACCCCAGTAATCTCTGCAATCAAATGAAAACTGGCACATATTATTACCAAAAGTGGATGTTAGATATTGCAGCTGAAACTACAATCAACAGAAAGAAGAGCTCTGATTATAAGAAATACAGAAATATTCTTACTCTGTTAGTTGATGCATGACATAATCCTACCTGATATGTCTTTGATCAGGTTAATCTTTTTTTAACAATCAGAATATGGCAAATTTCTGGAAGATTCCTGCCTAGTGACATGCATGCCCTTTTCCTAGTGCACATTGTGATATCATATGCCTGGTGCATAAACATGTGTGTCCTATGAACTTGGCAACTTAACACTTAAACACTAGTGAGCACATTCTTAAATAAATTAAAGACCATTGAAGATTTATGGTTACCTCTGTGACATATTGGGGTAAAACCCAGGTTCAGTTAATATGATGGACCCCAGACTAGCAGACATGAGTGATGTGTGAAATGAGCAGTAAATGTTGATTTGCCAATGTTGATTGGATGACCCCTGGTTGGTTAATTGCGCAGCTCATGACAATTGTACTAGTCAACATAACATGTAGCACGATAAAATTGAAGGTTCTTTGTGTGAAAACTTGAATGGCATGGTGCAAGGACTAGTAAAAGTTCCTGAGGTAGAACTTACAGAACCCAGAATATGGACAAGAGTTGTCACTTTAAGAAGTGTTTGTTTTTTGTAATGGATGCCCAAGCTGAAGTAAAATCTGGGAACCACCCTTTTACTGAAAGCTAGACACTCGAGTCAGGACTGTAATGGCATAGCTGGGAGAAATAATCTATTGTGAAACTTATTAAAGCTTAGTGGGCAAACGGCTATGTGAGACATGATTGCCTTCCTTAAGTATTTAGGAAGATATTTTTCCTATTCTGGAGCAACACATGAAGAAGAAGAACAGAAGATGGAGATAGATGGAGCATTTATAAATGACCTCCATAGCAACGAGGCACTGTTTTTCTTCAGGAGGTCATCAACCACTTCTTAGTAGGACTGGCTAAAAGCATTTAACTAGCAAAAAGAACTTGGCAAAACAATATGGTAATATGTAATATATTGAAAGCTTTACTGCTGAATGTGATATTCATCATGCTTCTATTTAAACTGCTTTTCCTAGTTGACATGCATCAACCATATTTTCAGCTCATCATCACAGAACCTCACAGCTATGGCACTGGTTTCTATATTCAGCATTCCATTGTTGTCTGCCATTACTGCATGCACAGGTACACTTCATTTTGTATAACAGTGATACATGCAGTACTTTCTTCAAGTACTGCAATGGCCTTCCCCCTCAACAGAATGTGCACTTATGATTTCCCTTCTTACCTTTGTTATCCAATTGATGAGGTAAAAATCTAAGGTGTGCCTTTCCATTAGTATCTGCTTACACACCCACATATATTCATACCGATTCCTTCGATACACTGCTGTCTGTTCCATGACTGCTATGTCATCCCTGTTCTTGATGCTTTGTTTTATTGCACATATTTGTACATTTGAATAAGTCATACTGTTGCACCCACCTGTGCATTATAACATTCTCTTATGTCTGACAGTTTCACCGTGGCATGTCCTGTACTACTTGTAAGTACTTTGAAAGGTTATTTGATTTTGTTGTTGCACCTCACTATGTTCTTACTATTGCAGCTACTCTCTGCTGTATAGGCTAGTGTCCTAAGGTGTTACACATTCCTTCAGCATTTGTACTGCATCTTAGTGTTATGGGACAACCCTCAACAATTAGGTTTGGTTGGTTGCGGTACACTCTTCCCAATGCACGTTTATACAGGCACTGGAATACTGACTGTGATGCTCCTACCTACACACAATAACAATATGTATGACAACAGTCTACCTAGTCATCAACGCCTTCTGTTGTGTGCATCACAGGTGTTACATGCATGTGGTAGTATGGTTATTTTTAGCAATGCACCTTGCCTACAGTTGTCTAGTACTGACTATTATTCTCTAGCCATGCAGATGTGTTCATTTCTTTAGCACATATATGTGCATATTGTTTGACAGATGATATTGTGACTATTGCACATTTGATGTCTGATCTGAAAGTCTACTGGCCTTTTTCCCTGTAGTTATATGCTGTGCTGTTG